>NW_024740655.1:822500-892500 GCF_018991925.1 Homarus americanus | reverse complement strand
TGTTGTGGTAGGTTGTGGTAATAAGGATGATAACTGTTGTGGGAGGAATTTTGTTGTAGTAATATTAACGGATGATTGTGGTAGTGTTGGTGGATGATTGTGGTAGGATGATGGGTGATTGTGGTAATAATGGCGGATGACAGAGAGAGAGACAAAATATCCAGGGAGAATTAAAAATGAAAAATTGGGAGAGGGGAGGAGAAAGGAGGAGAGGCGAGGGCATCAAATTGAGTCTAGTGAGCCGAACTATGGTCAGGAAATACTAGGAAAAAAATTATACTGCTGGAACTCAAAGGGACAACGAGCCTAAAAAAACCTCCCCCCCAAAGCCTCCTCTACCCTACCCCCGCCCTTCGTCTACTCTAAAAAGGGCCCCCAACTTCCCCTGCAATAAAAAAAGGGCCCTTCCACTTCCCCTTACCCTAATCATAAAAAGCCCCCCCGCCTCTACCTCGTTTCCCCTAGGTAAAAAAAAAAATAATGATCAAATTTACCTTTAATTTCTTCTTCTTATCCTCAATAATTACCAATAATTATCTCCTTTTGTGACTAATTAATTATATATACGAGAAGGACAATAGGTAATTATTTCAACCATATAATCAAAACAAAATCAATTAAGGAAATATTTCATGTGATTCTTAAATTAATCCCAAGAAAAATCTCCCCCCCCAAAAAAATTCCAATATAAATCCCAAGAAATAATTAGTATAGAATGGCAAGTGTGATAAAGACATGATAACAAAATATGAAGAAGAAGAAAGAAGAAGGAAGAAGAATTTTGAGAAAGAAGTTAATGAATGCAAAAACTAGACTGAAGAGAGTAAAATAAAAGTCAATGTCCTGAAGCTCAACCAAGTGTGTCGCGTAGAAGGGCAAAAAATATGTAGAAGGGCAAAAAATACAGAGAGGGAAAAAATATACAGGAAAAATGAGATGTAGGGTAAAGAGAAGAAGGGAAGAGATAAGGAGAAGAAAGGAAGGAAGAAATAAGGAGGAGAAAACAGATAAGGAGAGAAAAGAGAAAAGCTTAAGGGGGAAACAAGGAGGGGAGGAATGGGAAGGTGAAGAAGGAAGGAAGGAAGGAAGTAAGGTAAAGGGTAGTGGAAGGAGGGGGAGGTAAGATAGGAGAGGGGAAAAGGGGAGATTGAAGGGGGAGGTAAAGGGTAGGAGAAGAGGGGAAGGAGAAGGAGAGTTGGTAATAGGAGAAGGAGGAGGTAGGAGGGGGAGGAGGAGGAGGGAGGAGGAGGGAGGAGGAGGAGGAGGAGGAGGAGGAGGAGGAGGAGGAGGAAGGGAGTACCCACGGAAGTCACGTTCTGAATGTTGCCGAAAAATGAATGATTGATGAGTTGATAGATTGAAGGATGGACCAATCAGGGAGCTCCTTAGACACCAACCACCTCACCTGGCTCACCTCACCTCATTAGCACAAAAAGTTGGGTACATGAAATAATTATTCTTAAAATCTATCAGTTCGCTGTTACCTTACATAATCATTAAACAAAAAAATCTAAGTCTTCAATTAATTTCTTCAGAATATAATTAAATGTTTTTAAAATCAATGTGTCTCGCCGTCAAGTAACATAATTAAATATAAGAAGAAGCAAATGTTTTATAAGTCACGTTAGTAAAGAAGCAAAGGCGTTATTTATAGGATGGGTCGTGTCCGTCATCGAGGTCAGGTAATTAATTAGGTAACTCGAATATAATCAACTTATACAATTAAATAACCAATACTTATTAAATAGTAAACTGTACAGGTACCTATTACCAAATTAATTAATGTATCTAATTTAACAGATCATTCTTGTATAATTTACATAATACAATATATATATAAATAATAATAATTTCAACAATACTAATTAACAAACGTAATTACAGTATATAGGGCCTTTATATAACTAACTAAATATCCACTATCCTGATATAAGCAATACTTATATATCTAAATAATATAAACCACATGTGTGTAATTTACTAATATTAACTGACATGATTCATAGAGTTCGATCCTACCACGAGATCTCCGGGACCGTCTACCTCACGCCGGTGGACACACATAACAGGTGTTGCTTCCTGAGCCATAAAGTGAACCTCCAAAGCATTAATAGACTTAATATTTGCATGGGTATTTTTTTGCCTCTTGAGAAAACTTAAGTCCCTTTCTTTGTGGGGGAGGGAAGGGTGAGGGGTGAGGGAGGGAAGGGGGAGGGAGGGAGGGAAGGAGGAGGAGGGGAAGAGGAGGTGGTTAGGGTCTGGAGTTAAATAAAAGTCAGTGATGTAGCCATGTGCCGTCAGGGGTTTTTATGTCTTAATTTTTTGCTGTAAATTTTTTATTATTATTTACAATATGACAGATGGTTTGAGAGCTCACTTAGAGATCACCAGAAACAACACCACCACTACCACAACAACAAAAACAACAACAACTGATCCACTGCAGACAAGATCACAGGTCAATATATAAACAAAACAAAAGAAAACAAAAGAAAACAATAGGTGTTACGTTAAGCCAAGGTAATGTTTACTCCCTGTGTTTGAGACATGGTGAACCTCCACCAAGCAGCGGCTCCTGTACACGATCCTCTACCCTAACACAATGGCCATAACACCCGCGACATGAGGCCCTCAAGGTAGAAATGAAGCCCTAGATGTAGAAATGAAACCCTCGAGGTACAGTAGACATGAAGCCCCAGAGGTAGACATGAAGCCCTGGAGGTACAGTAGACATGAAGCCCGAGAGGTACAGTAGACATGAAGCCCGAGAGGTACAGTAGACATGAAGCCCTAGAGGTAGACATGAAGCCCGAGAGGTACAGTAGACATGAAGCCCTAGAGGTAGACATGAAGCCCCAGAGGTATAAAATGAACACCTTCACTGCTCCGGGCGATAAAAAAATTAATCACTAAATACCTGGTGAGAGAAAAAGACAGATTCGGCGAAAGGTTTTGTGGAGGACAACGTGGATCATTACACGGGCCGCTACACCTGGGGAGGGAGGGGCGGAAGGAGAGTGGGAGGGAAGGGAGAGTGGGGGGGGGGGAGGGCAAGGTGAGTGACACATACACTACACACCTTCTTCCACTCATCCTTTCATACACACACACTAAAATTCCTCTACCTTCCCTCCCACTCTTCCACACCCTGCACACTCCCCCACCCATCACCTCCCACACCCTACACACCCCCACCCACCCTCCCACACCCTACACACCCCCACCCATCACCCTCCCACCCCCATCCATCACCCACACCCCCCCCATCCATCACCCCCCACCCTCACCCCCACCCATCACCCTCCCACCCTACACCCCCACCATCACCCTCCCACACCCTCACACCCCACCCATCACCCTCACACCTACACACTCCCCATCCATCACCTCCCACACCCTGCACACTCCCCCACCCATCACCCTCCACACCCTACACATTCTACCAATATCACAGAACGAAAAACCACGCCAAAAATGACCTGTTGACCTTATAAATATAATTTATTTTAATATAAACTAAGAATTTTATTATTATTATTATTATTATTATTATTATTATTATTTTGTGTGTGTGTGTGTGTGTGTGTGTGTGTGTGTGTGTGTGTGTGTGTAGTTACCCTAACATCATTACATTATAAAGGATCATTAATTATTTCGACATCATTACGAATATTCTTCCAGTAATTATTTATAGAACCTTTGAGGGAAAACAAATCACTAAATCATAAAGTTACTAATTGTATTTAATTCCTGTACCATTAAAACAATTTACAACGAGGAAGAACATAACATTATACTTCAATATGTTGGTTATACAGTAAACCATAGTTACCATTAGTTCTCATTAGTTGACTTATACCTGCCCCTACCTGCCTATACTTGACCTTACCCAACGAGATGTGACACTCTACCACCCAGATGTGACACTCTACCACCCAGATGTGACACTCTACCACCCAGATGTGACACTCTACCACCCAGATGTGACACTCTACCACATAGATGTGACATTCTACCACATAGATGTGACATTCTACACAGATGTGACACCTGATCTTCGTCTTCAGGTGAATGTTTATCTGACTGGACCTAAGTGACGGTAGATTAGGGGAAGTAATGTTATCTAGGGTGGCATGTGTACCCTGACCCACCACCACTACTATCACCACTACCATCACCACCATCTTCACCTACTCACCACCACTCAGCGTCACCATTACCATAACTACCACTACTATCACCACCCACACCTTACACATCCATACCTCCTCACAGCTCATACTTTCTCCATTTCTCCTTTTCCATAATTTATCCCTTTTCTTTCTTTCCTTCCTTCCCATTTTCCCATCATTGTATCTCTCCTCCTTCTCCTACTCCTGCTACCCCTGGCCCTGGTGGAGGGAGGTGAGGCAGGTCCCTGGAGAGCGTCAGGGAGGATGTGCAGACTCACGGCGCGGCGGCCTGGACTGGGTGGTTACTTGATGATATATCACCTCTGACACCGGGCGCCGCCTCTCCACTGTCATTACACCATTATGTCATTATCCCGCTGCCAAATGTCATGGATAAAGCAGAATTCGAAATTGAGCCGGGGTACAATAATTGAATTTCGAGTGGGTATGATGAATATTGCAGGCGGCTGCTTGCCCAGGGGGGCGTCCAGGCGTCGCTTTGTTGATCCCCCGGCCAAGGGCGCGACACTAGTGACGTCACGTGTAGAAGGTCCAAGTGAAAAATAGCGCTCGAGTGATCATTCCGAGAGGAATAAAAAAAAACATTAATTCACGCCAGTGATCAATAATCTCGAGGGTAAGGGCGGCACAAAAACGCGATAACTGGCTGACTTAATGCAGGTGGGGAGTTCGTCACTGAAATGTGGCTGCCGAGGCCTCCCATGACGCACCACGAAGGTGTGAACTAACGCTGCCTGGCGGGGGACGACATGGCAATCCCTATACAAAGACGCTTCATAGAAATTTTACATGCCGGCATTATGTATCTCCGATTCAACGGTGTTTACGTAAGACAATATCGTTCAACAGCATCAGAACAGAAAGAATCACTGGAATACATCAGAGAAAATCATCCAGTGTGAGCAGCAGTAGATGTTGTCTGGTTAACGCTCCCGAGAATGTGGGTTAAGGACATCAGGTCTTAACTGATGGATCTTGAGAAAACCCATGTCATCAGTTACAGGATAAAGCAAATTATGAGGGCAGCAAAAACCTTGGGTGCCCTGAGGTACGCCACCCAGCAGTACGCTCTTCATGACCCCTTGTTGATCCTCACACTCACCCAAAGTGATATCTAGAGGAGTGTCATTATTCACGGCTCTCTGGGTGCAATAAGCGGCCTGTCATGTACAGGTGTTAATGGTCGCACACACACCTGTCACTCTCTCGCTTCGCCCACCCACTCTGTCTTACCTAAGAGAATTCCCAAGCTGACCATCCAAGCACCTTGCACCATACCTAAGCTGACCATCTTAGCACCTAGCACATGCCCAAGCTGCCCATCCTAGCATCAAGCCCAGTAACAAGCAACAATCAAATCACCTGAATCAAGGACACCACCTAACCAAACTACCAATTTCCTAATATATAAATTGCAGATGTATCAGTAAAAATTTAAACCAATCACAGTTTAAATACAAAAATTACGTCGATTGCTACTCTTAACTGTCTATTATTTTCCTGTGACACCTGTAATTAGTTTACACCTGAAGTATCTTGGAGGAGAATTGTTTGACTTCAAGAGACAAGAATTACACGAGGGAGTCTGAAGGAGGTAAGATTTCAGGTATAATTATACATCCTCCCACCCCACCCACCCCACCACCCCACCCCCACCCCACCCCGCCCCGCCCCACCCCACTCCACCGCCCCACCCCATCCCACCCCGCCTCGCCCCTCTCACCTCAGCTAAAACAAATGACTAACAACAACTAAAACAAATGACTAACAACTAAAACAAATGACTAACAACTAAAACAAATGACAAACAACTAAAACAAATGACTAACGCAGCAAAAACCAAAAACAACGGACTCAATATCAGTCTCAGGGTATCAAGGTGTGGCAGTTCTCCCCAGGTAAGTGTGTTACTATGGCCGCCAGGTGTTTATTCTGACCCACAGGTAAATAAACAACCGCCATTATCTAGTTTTCTTTTACCTTCTTCCCACCATCGCCCTTATTCTTTCCCTCTTTACCTTCCTTACTCTTTATTCTCCTTCCTCTTCTTCCCTTATTCCTCCTCCTTTATCTTCTCCCCTTGCATCTTCCTTTCCTTCCTACACTTTTCCCTCACCCATATTCTCTCCTTTCCATCACACTCCTCCCTTTCCCACCTCCTCTGACCTCCCAATCTACTGGTCAAACAAGCAGGGAAGGGGAAGGCGGAGGTGAGGCGAGTGAGGGGGAGGCAGTGAGGGGAGGAGAGGGACCACTTCCTCTCCTATAAATTGGCTCAGGAAGCTGCTCCCTATCTGAAGGAGGTGAGGGGGGAGGGAGGAAAGGAATAAATAAAAGGGAAGAAGAAGATATTTGCAAGTGTAGTGACCTCTTTTATTGTGTGTTATCTCTCTCTCTCTCTCTCTCTCTCTCTCTATCTATCTATCTATCTATCTATCTACTCTGTCATAGGTGATAAACACAAGTACAGGATGAGGGTAGTAGGTAAAAGAAGACGAAGACAGACGAAGAAGAAGAAGAAGAAGAAGAAGAGAAAGAAGAAGAAGAAGAAGAAAGAAGACTGGTGTATAGTATATATTAGTGGTGAAGTATGAGGGTGATGAAGAGGGTGTGAAATAGGGGTTAGATGCTGATGTATGGTGGCAGATTGTGGTGGGGGGAGACGTAGATACAAGAGGTAGAGGGGAGGGGTGGGAGGTAAAGGGAGGGTAGGAGGTAAAGGAGGGTGGGAGGTAAGGGAGGGGTGGGAGGTAAAGGGGAAGGGGTGGGAGGTAAAGGGGAGGGTGGGAGGTAAGGAAGGGGTGGGAGGTAAAGGGAGGGTAGGAGGTAAGGGGAGGGTGGGAGGTAGAGGGAGGAGATAGAGGGAGGGGAGGTGGGAAGGGGTGGGAGGTAGGGGAGGGGTGGGAGGTAAAGGGAAGGGGTGGGAGTAAGGGGAGGGGTGGGAGGTAGGGGAGGGGTTTGAGGTAGAGGGGAGGGTGGGAGGTAAGGGGAGGGTGGGAGGTATAGGGGAAGGGGTGGGAGGTAAGAGGGGAGGGGTGGGAGGTAAGGGGAGGGTGGGGGAGGTAAAGGGAGGGTGGGAAGTAGGGGAGGGGGAGGAGAGGGGAGGGGGTAAAGGGGGGTAGGGGTAGATATCGGTTGGTGTGACGTATAGGTGTGGTTGTATGTATGGGCGTAGATTAAGGGGAGGAATGGGTGTGGGGGTGTGGCTTGTAGTGTGGGGGTGTGACTTGTAGTGTGGGGTGTGGCTTGTAGGAACGAGCAGATATAAGGTATAAGTTAGTATAAGAGGCTATAATATAAGTGTATGGGGGCGTTTATACAAATAGGTTATAATAGACCTCTACGTCCTACAGCGAGCGAAGGTGTGGGGCGCAGGATGAGTTATGAAGGAAGGAAGGAAGGAAGGAATGGCAGATGATGATGACAGGAGGAAGCAGTCATCAAAGCTATAAGGTGGGCGAGAAGGAGAATCGGCGGATATTTGTCGACGAAGATATATGAAAAATAAAACAAAGAGCGAGAGAGAGAGAAGAGAGGGAGAGGGGGAGGGGAAAAGGTAGGGGGAAGGAAGGAAGAAGGGGGAGGAGAGAAGGGAGGGGGAGAGGAGAGAACGTAGGAGATAACAGTTGACATGTTGATGATAGCGGGGAGGGAAGAGACGGGAAAATAAACAAAGGGAAACGATAGATTGAAGTGATAATTACTGACAAATGGACAGTGGGGAGAAAGATAGATACCAAAGATGACAAACAAATACGTGAAAAATAAGTAAAATAAGTCAACATTAAGTAAAAAAAAAAGTAAAATTAAGTACAAAAATATGTAAAGCAACAATAAAAGAAAGTGAAATTGAAAATGATGAGGAAAGACAAGTATAGCGATAATAAAAGGGAGGAAACAAGAACAAGGAGGCAATAAGAAACATTTGGAGAGAGAGAGAGAGAGAGAGAGAGAGAGGAGAGAGAGGGAGAGAGAGAGAGAGAGAGAGAGAGAGAGAGAGAGAGAGAGAGAGAGGAGAGAGAGAGAGAGAGAGAGAGGGAGAGAGAGAGAGAGAGAGAGATACAGGAGCAGGAAAAATGATAGAGAGAATGACATAAAACTGACAGAAACAGGTATTGGTGATGACGGGAGGTGCCTGGCAAGATGATGGCATCAAGTGAAGAAACAGCAGAAACGGAAGAAAAAAAGAGAAAAGATAAAACAAAGGAAGGAAGAGCTGAATAATGAGAGAAACAACAGGGACGAAGCAGTAGTGGTGTGTGTGTGTGTGTGTGTGTGTGTGTGTGTGTGTGTGTGTGTGTGTGTGTGTGTGTGTGTTAATTCAGATGTAAGAACAAGGTATAGGAATAGGTACAGGTGTGTGGATGAAGGTGTGCATATGTAGGGGCAGGTGTAGGTATGGGTTGAGGGCGGTGTGGAGGAGGGGGGGGGAATATATATGGGTTAATGATAGATGAGTGACCCACGACGCTATATAAGTGACAGAAAGGCGTCAGTGAAGGCGAGAACGACTGACAGAGGGAGTGACGGGGAGTGACGGCAAGGTCATAGAGGGAGAGACAGGAAAGGAGTGACGGAAAGAGACAGGCAAACAGAGGAGAGACGGAGAGAGGGAGAAAGTATGGAAGAGGGAGAGACAAAGAGAGAGAGAGAGAGAGAGAGAGAGAGAGAGAGAGAGAGAGAGAGAGAGAGAGAGAGAGAGAGAGAGAGAGAGAGAGAGAGAGAGAGAATTAACATCTTAAACAGAAACACAGACGGAGAGGGAATAACAAAAGGTTGATAAACGATAATGAACAAAAAAGAACAGAGTAGCAGACGATGATGACAGGAGGAAGCGATGTGAGAAAGACAATAACAGAAGGAGAATAAAAGAAAACTCCGAGGAATAGATAAGAAACGGAAGAACAAAGAGTAAACCAAAAATTATGAAGTGTATGTAAGAGGGAGAGGAAGATAACAGGTGACATGTTGATGATAACGGGAAGAACAAGAGACGGAGAAAGAAGAGGCGAAGAGAAAGACAACAATAAAGAGATAAACAGACACACACATACACACACTGGCTAAAATATAAACAATAACAAATTAAAACAAAAGTGGGAATTTGAGAAAAACTGATAACGAAGGGAATGAATAACAGATGATACAGGGAATAAAGGAGAAAGAATATATCAGGTAAAGATAGGTGTCAATGAGAGAGAGAGAGAGAGAGAGAGAGAGAGAGAGAGAGAGAGAGTGACAATCCATTTAAAAAGAATACCCAAATGACTAAGCGTAAACCAAAAAAAATGAGAGATTAGAGACAGAGAGAGAGACAAAAAAGTACAGTGGGAGATATATCAAAGAGTAAAATAGAGAGGGAAGAGTGAGAGAATGACAGAAACATGAAAGGGTAAGAGGAAGCGGTGGTTGAGGGCGATAATAGATGACGGGGAAATGATGGAGGAAAAGACAGAGACTGACAGAAGCAGGTGTTGGTGATGACGGGGGATACCTGTCAAGATGACGGTTCCAGGTAGGGAGGAGGAGATGCGGGGAGGAAGAGAGGAATAAAAAATGAGAAGAGGTGTTACACGAAAGAGAGAAATAACATAAGCCAATAACAAAGAATGAAGAAGTGTGTGTGTAACTCTATGTTTAGCTGTCAGGGTAAAGCACAGATGTGTGAGGAGGACAGGTGTGTGGGGTGTAGAGATGGGGTACAGGTGTGGAGGCAGGTAAGTTTGTGTGTGTGTGTGTGTGTGTGTGTGTGTGTGTGTGTGTGTGTGTTACTCAGTTTACTACGATGGTGCCGGGTAACACACACACACATGACGACACACGATTGACAGGAAGATGACAGAGACGTTGGTAGAAAGACTGACAAATAGATTGGCAGGCAGATGAAAGTGAGAGTGACAGGGAGGGACGGTAGGGTCATCGAAGGGAGAGCTAGGGAGTGTCACTGGATGACAGGCAAGTAGGGTGAGAGAGAAAAGGAGGGAGTGAGAGAGGGAGTGAGAGAAAGGGGGGGGAGCGGAAGAAGGGAGCGTAATATTGTGTGATGGAGGACAGGAGATGGAGGGGAACGTCAGTGGACGGGACAGGCGTGATGAAGGAGTGGGTGACAGTGATGATGAGTGAAGAGGAACCAGGACACACGCAGGAGAGAGAGAGAGAGAGAGAGAGAGAGAGAGAGAGAGAGAGAGAGAGAGGTTCAGGTTACGTTACAAATGGCGTGAGAAAACAGTTCAGTTTGGTGAGGAACACAACCATAGGACGGAGCAAACACTAAAGTAATACGGATGATGTTGGCCCAGTCATTTACAGGAGCCTTCCTTACCTCCCTCCCTCCCTACCTACCTTTATCCTTCCCTCCCTCTCTCCCTACAGTCCTAACCTATCTCCCTACCTACCTGTATCCCTACGTACCTCTCCTTACCTCCCTCCTCCCTTACCTACTTTTCTTCATAAGAGGGGAGGTGAGATAGGAATGGGGAATGGGAGGTGAGATGGGAGGAAGGATGTTGGGGTTGAAGGGGAGATAGGGAGGTAGACATGGATGTGAGAGTGGTAGAGAGAAGTGAAAATGGAAGGGGAGGGAGGGGATAGGTAACGTAGGTGGTAAAATGAGAGAGGGGGAAATATAAAGACGAGTAAAAGGAAGTGAGATAGATGGGGAAGACTTTATGGCGGTGAAGGGTAGAGGAGGGAGAAGGGAGAGAGGATAGAGAAGTGAAAATGGAAGGGGAGGGAGGGGATAGGTAACGTAGGTGGTAAAATGAGAGAGGGGGAAATATAAAGACGAGTAAAAGGAAGTGAGATAGATGGGGAAGACTTTATGGCGGTGAAGGGTAGAGGAGGGAGAAGGGAGAGAGGAAAGAGGAAGAAGAACAGAGAGGGGTGATGAGGGAAGGCGAGCACAACACCTGAGGGAATCAACATGTCACAAGGTGGGTAAGAGGTTCTTGCAGGTAATACACTAATTAGGAAAGGTACGATAGGACAGTGCCAAGGGATAAACTATACAAAAACACAAAGACACACAGGAGAAGTCTTTGATAAGGTGAGGACGGACGGTCTACGGTACATGCTAAAGGTAACCAAATCGGGGTACCACAAGGCTGCGTGCTATCACCATCAGTTTTCATAACCTACACAGCTGACATTTCTATCTATTCCGATCACGACGCCACAGTAACACACAGCCAGAACACACTAACACATGGAGCAAGGGAAAGCGTCCAAACTCAACAAACATAAACAAAATCACAGAAAAAATACAGTTTAAAGATGTGGTGTTGCTGTAGTACAATAGGGCTACCATAGACGACATCACAAGAGCTGTAGGACGCTTGGTCACACTGCATCAGGGACACGAGTACTGACAAAAGAAACAATAAAACTACATCTTGTCCAATCCCTTCCCATGCTGAGCTGACCCCCCGAAGTCTTACCCACCTGGCTCTACATTATGAGTATTCTTAAGGTAGAGACTACATAACGAGGTAATTAAACTTCCTACAGGTTATAGAGATATCCTTACACTGAGAGCACTGAAATGCAACATCTAAGAGTTAACATTAAACCCATTGGTCAAAGTGAGTTGTCAAGGGGAGATGAAGGTGAAGGGGGATGTCAAGGAGGGGATGAAGGCGAAGAGAGGTGTCAAGGGTAGGTGAAGGTGTAGGGGGTATCAAGGGGGGTGAGTATTGGAGTCTGCTGGGGGTAAACACCTGGTGTCTAGATAAAGGGAGGCGAGGAATAGAAGGGACAAAAGATAATACTTTCGGAAGAGATGGAGTGTCAAGGACGAGGCTGGTAGACACGTCGGCTGAGGGAGGCTGGGAGAGACGTTGGCTGGGTGGAAAATCGAGGGACAAGGAGATGGGAAAGGAGGAAGAAGGGGGGTGGGAGAAAACATATGGGCCACAACTAACCATCATTCTATATCCTGGCAAGAAGGTACTCCTACCCGTGGACATATGGCGTTCTTTATATGTGGCTAAAAGACAAAAAGGCTGTGTGTTGGGGGAAGGAGAGGGGGGCACCTCACTACTGGGAGAGAAAGTGTGGAGGCAGCCTCTTACCTGTGGGAGAGTGGGCGGTTAGAGGGTGGGGGTTCTCTTCCAGATAACCTCTCCTGGGGACAATGGTAGCCCAAATGTGTTTCTTGGCTCCGTTACCAACCACACTGTACCACACCTTAACCTTCCACCACCTCCCCTTCCCTATATCTTACATGGAATCTTAAGTCCTCAGATATTTACCATTTGATCTGTAAGGAAATACCAAAGGACTTTTATAAACATGTACAACCTGGAATAGAGTGTGTGTGTGTGTGTGTGTGTGTGTGTGTGTCCCTCCACCCCCCAACAAGAGAGAGATAGATAAAAGAGCCCTATATAGCCTGGCCGCCCCGTAATGACTGTAAGCTGTGGTTTACCATTTACGACATATGCGTAGATGAGGTTAGGCCTGTCTCCTCTCCATCTGGCCGAGGCTCCATTATACCCGTGGGAACATATCAGTATACCTGCACCCCGATATGTGGCTTTATATGACCTTACCTGCGGGAGGCCATATTGAACCTTGGGACCACAGACGAGACACACACACACACACACACACACACACACACACACACACACACACACACACACACACACACACACACACACACACACACACACACACTTACGTTCTACATAAGAGTCTGTAAATGTTGCTGATTTTAATGAAACAAACATTTCTATTTACCTGCTGAACGACTTTTCTTAAGGTAAATCACTAAAAATATAAACAAATTCTATAAAATTGTGTCGGGATATTTTTCTCCTAGTTACTAACATAAGAAGTTGAATACATTTTAAGGAATCCTCTGATACCTGACTAACTTTATTATCAGACGCTTTAACATATATTATTCTGAGTCATCAATTGTATAGACTATAGACTAGAGTATTAAGGGAAAAAAAAGAGGTAACACAAAAGGGTAATCTTACACTGTTTTGTAATTCGTAATGAGAACCTAAAGTAACACCTATATCACCTACCCCTACCTACACCACCTACACCCTCTTCACCTACATCACCTTACACTTACACCACCAAACATCAATATACAAAGGGAGTATTTTTACGACATCATACACAACATACTCCCGCCATACCACAGAGACAGCTTCTACTTCACCTCAAGATTACACAACACAGGAGCGAATACCAATCAGGAGTTTAATCCCACTTACAAACTGTGTGACGATGCGCCGCGGGATCCTGCACAGTTACCACACATTAGCTGCCGCCACTGACATTACCGACACACTCCAACGTCAGATAAAGACTCAAATAAGCTCGAAATTTGTTACCGAGGCGAGGTGAGGCGACGGCGAGGAATGTTTTCGGGTGGAGGCTGATAAACTTATAGGGAAAGAGGCATCCGCATTTGGGAGTCATCTCAGAGCCTCTCATAATTATCATCTTCCTCCTCCTTCTCCCTCTGTGTACGCTTGGCTGAGAGAGGGATGGGGGAGGAGGGGAGAGGATTGACGTCATATTATCTGTTAATACTATGAGAAATACAGACATGTCGAAGTGAAAAGCTGATATAAGCTTTATGTCTTGTGTGAGGAGGGGAATAATATAAAATATAACTCAAATGATCTCTTAACAGTAAAACAAGACCTCAGCTGTCAAATAGGTAAAAGTTTGTCGAATATAGTACAGTCTTTCTCTCGCCTTCTCATGACCACTGTCGAATTTCCTCCAGAATAAACAAAAAATTTTCTCCAGATAATTATTAAATAGTTAAAATCATCAATAAACTATAAACAAATTATCTTTTATATAACATACGAGTTCAAGATAACTGATCAATAAGTCAAAACAGAGACAAGCTGCCCTAACGAGAGCCACAGACCAGGTTCCCAAAGGTTAGGTTAGGTTAGGTTAGGTTAGGTTAGGTTAGGTTAGGTTAGGTTAGGTTAGGTTAGGTTAGGTTATCAAAAATTACACCGAGATAATACCTCAAGTTAGATACTTTCATCTAGCACAAGGCATAAATTTGGTGTTACGTGAACGTGTATAGTTAAGGGAGTCTACGACAAAAGACCCCGGACAACAGCCCCCTTGGACAAAAGCCCCTCTAGGACAAAAACCCCCAAGGGCAAAAGCCCCCAAGGACAAAAGCCCTCTCGGACAAAAGCCCTCTCGGACAAAAGCCCCATCACAAAATAAAAAAGGTTATAGTTAAGGTAAAGTGTTGTAGTGAACATAATTTTAATACTTATTCCGATAGTTAATTTTGCGTTATAGCTGAAGTGGATCACATGAAGATTAGACACCCCATCTAATTTCACGTGATTATTAGCAACCCTTAATGAAAACCTAACCAAACCTAACCAAACCTAACCTAACTCCTCCAGGCAGGGTTAAGATGGTTAATATTCAGGTAAAGATAAGCTGGGTTCTCTAATCTTCAGGTGATCTGATAAAACTAACTAGATAGATGCATCCTTACTTTACATCCTTAGTTAACGAGGAATATTCACCTCACGAACCTTTCAGATATTTATACCCAGAGCAGGAGATGGCGACCAGTCCTTCCCACACACACACACACACAACCCACCCCACCCTACACACCTATCCACACCACACTCAATCTCCCACCCACCACACACACACACCCTACCCTGCACGCACACACCCACCCACCCACCCACCTCTAGTACATCTCTACACAGGTTTATCAGCGGTGATGCTAAGTGAGGTGAGAGTATCAGTTTCATCAGCTGTGATACCATTAAGAAAATGAGCAGGTGAGGTCTACCTGTACACCTCGGGCCGTGTTATTTGTGTCACTCCCCTGTGCTTACGATGTCTACCTAGCAGCCTCCCACTCCCTTATCTCCCCATCTATCTCCCCGGATGCTCGTGTCACTCGTCATTGTATCTCTCTCTCTCTCTCTCTCTCTCTCTCTCTCTCTCTCTCTCTCTAAACTTCCTTACGTAGTGGTTTTACATGCAATGACAAGTGACGTAATTATTCGTAAATGTTGTAAATATTATTGTTTTTAGTCGTTACCTCCAGCACTATGGTCATATTGGCGTTAAATACGATGTTATTTTTTATATGTAAGTCATTAGTAAATTGTAAGGATGGGAGGCTGGTAGTGGTGATGGTGGGGTGGTGGTGGTGGTGATAGTGGTGGTGATGATGATGGTGGTGGTGATGATGATGGTGGTGGTGATGATGATAGGTGGGGTGGTGGTGGTGGTGGATGATGGGTGGTGGTGATGATGATGGTGGTGGTGATGATGATAGTCATGGTGGGGTGGTGGTGGTGGTGATGATGATAGTGATGGTGATGATGGTGACGGAGTACAAAGAGAAGAAAGCAGCTGGAGTGATGAAAGCGGTTACCTGAAGCGGCAGAAAGGGATAATAATAAGCTTCGTGGCTGAAACAGAAAGGGGTGTGATAGGTAGATCTAATCGCCCTTTTTAAAACTTTCTCTATACCTGAAGCACCCTTTTACCCTTTACACAACCCCTTTCATAGTCAGATCAACCTCTTCAAACCCTTTATTGAAACCTCCCTTACGGCTAATACACCATTTTAACAGCTTTTTACAGCATTTACAGCCACGACGACCTACAACTGCACAGCAAATGATCACGAAAGAAACTGAGAGAGAGAGAGAGAGAGAGAGAGAGAGAGAGAGAGAGAGAGAGAATTACTTTCGGGATCTTGAAAAAATAACATTAGGGAGAGTTGGAGTGACTGTATGCGACAGGTAGAAAAGTTTTGGGCGAAAATGTGGTGTTGGCTGGTAAGAGGGGGAGCACAAGAGGGAGGAGAGAGAGAGAGATGAAGGAAGAAAGGAAGGAGAAAGGAAGGACAGGAGTGAAGGAAAGTGGGACAGGGCTAAGGAAGAGAGTGAGAAAGAAAGGGTAAAATAGTGAAAAGGTGAATAGAGGTCGAAGGAATAATTAGTGTGTGTGTCCCTCCTCCGAGCTAGCGTCCACCTGATGACTCGTGGAGAGCATAGAGATGTGGTTATCAAACACAAACCACAATTCCTATTCACAGTGTCCACCTGGCTAGGACGATCCACGGACGTGCACGTAAGGAACGTCAATAAACGGTGTCTTATTTGCTACTAACGATAGGTATTTCATCTTGAGAACGATAACCAACACAGCCACGAATTCTGGAGTCTTCGGTCGACAGCTGAACCAGATTAGGTGGATTGTAAACAACTTTCGTTCCAACTGTGGATTTTTTGTTTGTAAATAATTGTGAATAAAGTCGGGTATGCTTGACACTGTAAAAGAAAAACCCACACATGAGATATTCTGTTGTATTTTGGTCAGGGTGAGTAAACATGACGGGGCATTGTAAACATGTACACTTTTGGCGTCTGGAGCTGTTTTGAAAGCAATTAAAACACATGAAATTCGGGCAATGTAACTCACGGTTATATAAACTCTATTTAGTACAAAGTTCAAATCTGTGTGTACAGTAGTGACTTTTTCCTAAAAGGTAAATTGAAAAACAAATATTTAAATATTGTGAAAATTTATATTTTAACGAATTCCCATGACTGTAAATATATAAATAACAAGTTTGCAACCATGTAACTCCGGCTATGTATTTATATAAACACCTTTCATTATTTACCAATCATCAGAGGTGTAGACACAGGACATCAGTCTGTATACGTTGCAGACTTACTCGGGCGTGTACCGAAAATAACATCCTTTAATTAATTTTCCACCTGCTCTAATAATAGCAAGGGAAGAATATACGAGTATTTACCTGATACTGTAACCATATTTTAATTTATACCGAATTAAATATCAATGCCACTATATTCATTTGAGTCTCCCAAGTTTACTTAAGCCTCAAGAGCCGTTACTTTTTTTTATGGCATCATCAATGCAAAAACTTTTAAGTATCAGAAGACAAACAAATTCTGGGACACGCTGATAAGAACAGCACCAACAATTCTGGAATGGCAGGAGGTGGTCGACAGCCTGGCACCATGGCTGAGTGACAGTCGCGACCACTCGAGTATAACGACCACCTGTACATTGCGGATTCCGACCACCACATTTGGTCCTGTGGCCAATTACAGCACTGAGCTGTCTGGCCACTTTAATATTTCCGGGATGTCAGTGCTCACCCGGCCGCTGCCTTGTGCTGTGCAGGACCAGCACAGTGCAAGTGAAGTCACTGAAACGAGTCATCCACGAAGAGCAGACTCCTGACAGTGAGAGCCGCACAAGTATAAAATGATTATTGTGCAAATTACAGAGTTTATTTCCCGAGTTAGTGATCTATATTTTTGCCTAACAATCCCATTACTTATTTCTTACAGTAACTCGGTTTTAACTTCGTATCATTTCAATAATAAATCGTTTTAAATGGAAGTGTAATTGGTCGTACAATGGTCGAGTGGTCACGGTTGTATACATTATTCAGACCACCTCTCTACTACTACCTCGAGTTGGTCTGATTACACAGGTCTCAAGCTGTGTACAGAAACTATATACTGTAGTCTACTGACCTTCATTACCAACAGAGGCAGAGGATGAAGTTAAGCGATGTATATAATGGGACTTCATCTATACACATTATCTCTTCCGTACTTGATGGGAATCGCCTTTAGTTGTCCAAGATAAAGAGAGAGAGAGAGAGAGGTACAGTTGATGGTCAGAGTCACGGGGCGGAGAATACTTGTTCAGTGTTGGTTTGAAAGTTTGAACATTGACTTAAACTCTGGATAATGTGTAACTTAATCAAGGTTAGGTTACAGATTATACACACTGAAGGAGAAGACACACGCGCTCATTAACCTCACCGAAGAGGTATTTTCTGGAGGTACTGTTGACCATGACGTCAGGTATATACACATCTGAAGGTGGGTGGTGGCAGGCAGGTCTTCTTAATCCTTGTAGGATGACTCTTGACCCTCCCTGTAACCTGACCAGCCTCAGCCAAACACAAGAAGCTTCCACGGATGAGCCTCAACACTGTGATAAGAATGTGTGACTCAGACAATATCTTAGAGAGTTGAGGAGAAAGAAACCTAATCCACCCTACTGACACTTTGAAGTCTGTAGTCTCTCTCTTGATGTCCAGAGATGAAGAAACAAAACACGAACGAAAACTTTGAGATTTTTTTCTTTCTACTAAGGAGTCAGCCGCGGGACCCTGTTACATCTCATTTTGTTTGACTTTGAAATTTTATAACAATACATAGAAATTTGAACATTTTCTCTCGCGCGAAACTGTTCTAAATGTTTGAATAGTTTGAAGCGTCAGTCAGCAATACCCCGACAGACAGATGGTTAGACTGACTGTGAAAACCATCGTTAGTCGTCCAGAAAAAAATCTTAAGTTATAAGTCCAGAACCTAATGGCAATAAGTTAAAGTCGGTCTAGTAACCCCTGACCGAGTAATCCTGAACTCTTGACTGATCACCAAGAAGCTCCATCCCATTCCAAGAGGATCATCAGTCTCTCTTACTCTGTTTCCTGTCCTTCTCCTCCCCCTCTCCTCCTCCTTCAGTCACTGCCATAGACACATCTTAACACGGATATTGATCTACCTTCTTCAAAACAACTTCCGACTGCAGGTGTTCAGCCGCATCATTTATACTGTTGTTGAAATAATTTGTCTTTTCATTACATTATCGACTATGTACTATGTTTCCATTATGCTTTACACTAATAAAGAAGTACCATTGCATTACAGTGGTATCTTAGTATGTCTACTCGGTATGGTGTTTGGTTCTCTCATTATTCTCATGTCTACCCAACTTTTACGTCTTTCTGTACTTTATGGCTTATATTTTTGGTTGTGTTCCATTGTAATTTCTGTATTTAACTTTGATGAACTTCACTCTTAATTCCGCACTGTAGCTCCTCAAAGGCCACCTCATAAGCTTGACCTTTCTCTCTACTAGCTTCTCCTGTACGGGATAGCCTCTGTGCTGAAGAAGATGCCAGGTTGAGGTGTTAAAATGGCGTCCCAATACTGAAGTGACTAAGTCCTATTTTACTATCGCTTCTTTTATTCCCATTTTAAGCTTCCTCTCTTGTCTCTCTTCCTGTTCTCCTTCACTTCGTTTCTCTCCAATATTTCATCAAGCTTACCCAGTTGTTTTCTCTCTCTCTCTCTCTCTCTCTCTCTCTCTCTCTCCGCACACACTTCTGACTTTTCTCCTGCAGCTGTTGCATCTATTCACATTACACTCCGTCGTTGCTGTATCTGTTGCATCAAATTGCACTAATCTGCATTGTTGTTGAATCTGTTGCATCCATTTGAACTACATTGCACTATTGTTGCACCAGTTGCATCCATTGCTACCAACTCTATTTTTATTGTGTCTTTATCATCTATTTCAGTTGAATTGTTGTGTTATTGTGATTTTTTCCCATTTCTTTCAGTATCTTGTAATTTTTCTGTGATTGCAGTTGTTTGTGTGATCATATTTACATATACCTGAGCAACCCGTCAGACTTGAGCTAATTAGGGGGAGGACAGTGATCATAACCCCTCGAAGGACAATGAGTTATTACTGCAGGAAGGACAACGAGTTATTGTATCTCAGCCAAACATCACCGTGGCGACTCCTCTTGTCAAGATAACCTTACTGGTCAGCCTTTAGTTATCATCTCCTCTCGTGACGTCCAATTATTCATGAGTATAACTTTAATTGACACTTTCTTATCTGTCTCACATTATCATCATAAGTTTCCATTTTGATTCATCTTCGTTTTTGTCTTTATCCACGTTAGTTCTTCCTTATATCCTAAAACTCATATCCTTCATCCTTTCAATACCTCCTATGACACACCGAGTCATTATTCAGTTAGTTTATGTATGTATATGTTTCCCCCCAGCTGTACTATTCATACATATTCAATCCCCACAGGTACGATATACATGCATATACTGCACAGGGTATACCTCCCCAGTCACTCCACAGTATACCTCCAATAATTTACACCAACAAACAAAACACACTATTCCACTCCCCCAGTCTATCTATCCCTCTATCCCTCTCTCTCTATTCTCCTCCCTTGTCTCCACTTTCCCATCCCTTCTCCACCCACCCACCCACACACACACACCCACATACGATGGTGATCTTAGACAAACAGTGGTGAACAGGAAGATGGATTGAGTTGTATTGACTGAACGCAAAGCGGATATCGGCCGCCTGACACCCTGATTTACACACACGCTGATCAAGACCCCAGATAACAAGAGCTAGCAGAAGGGGCCAAAGGCAGGCACGCTCAGGACTTATATATACGAGTGTGTGTTCGTCGGCCATATTCTGGATGAGATGGTAGGTGGGTGGGTGTGTGTGTGTGTGTGTGTGTAATGCTTCGTGTTCCTGTGTTTTCTGTTTTTTTTTCCTGGCGTTTTTATTTTGAGGGACATTTTCAATTATTTTATTTTTTATACTTATTTTCTCATGTTCAGACTTTTTTTTTATTAACTGGATAAAAAACCTTTGCAGAATTGGTAATGTTGTATTTGATAATATTTTCTAATAAAAATCAACGTCACTTTTTTCTGCACGATATTTTACCATGTTCATATATTAAAAGTCGTCTGATGTTTTATACACCGTCATCATCACGTGAGCTTTATGAGTTTGTAATATAGTTTTTCGTCCTTACAAAATTTACAGAATATAAAAATTATAGTCTGCCTTTAATGCCTATATTACTGACCCGATGTCAAAAAAAAAAATCATACAGGTATATTAATTGATTTTATATAAACCTTTTTTTTTATATAATATGGACTGATCTCCACTTGAGTATATGTATCTGTAGTTATTCCTGTAGTTACACCTGCACCTGTATCCTACGTGTACGGTTCTCTCTAAATGAATCATGACTGCTACAGGTGTCTTACTCATTGTCGAAGAAAATAAACAACGGGAACCAACACAACAACAGAAGTAACAGGTAGACGGAGGTGCTCAACCCACTAGCCAGTCCCTCTCCGCCCTCCCCTGACACTCCTGGAGGTCACAAGAGTTGGAAATCATCATCAGCTTGAAGGCAAAGTCCAGAGGGATCCTGATAGATGTACCGAGTGGAGACAACTGATCGGATCACTGGTCTCGTAGTGCTTCTGGGATGCCGTCGTGAGCACAGAGTTAAAACATTGAAACACCAGGACGTGAGAAACCGAAATATTTATGATAAACTTTTCCAAATTATCCTCAGTCATAACTATCAGATACTAAACTGTTATTATTCCTCTTGCATGTTTGGTTGACGGTGGAGTAGCGTCTGTCTGTCTGTCTTTTGTTCTGTTTTCCACTCCTACGATGGGGAAATTGCAACAAAAAAGGTTGAAGATAAATCAGACACCTGGAATATTGCTGTCGAGGGTAAGGTTAAGGTGATGAGGTCAACTGGTCTTTAAGATTAGGATTTATCAACGCGAGTGACATGACTTGATATGTTCGCGAGTTTAATGTAATTTATCTTCAACATGTTAAAGGTCATGACAGACACATGGACATTCCTGCTTGTGCAAATACATATACATTCACTCACATAAATATACATATACCCATTCGTGTCTATCTACCTATCTATCTATCTATCTATGACGCCGCTTCATTGTGGCGTCCTCAGCAGTTATCACAGCTGAGAGTAGTTGACTCCTGTTAGGTTGAGTTATGCCACAAAGATGATGATACGACAATGTTTTGTTTTCTAGTGTTCAAAGTTCAGGTGACACTGTACCTTATGAACATTGGTTAAATTAATATGTTGATGGGTTAATAGTATGATATATTAACCGTGTCTGTAATAAGGTAGAGTGAACAAACTATTTAGTGTCAACCAATTAACACCTCTGAGGAAGATAAGGATATAAAAACTGGATAAAGGTTAGTTAATAAGACATTGACCTCTTCTGTAGGTATTCTGTATCTTTTTTTTCTTCTTCTGTAGTTTTGTATTTACTTTTGACTTCCCCCAAAATACCTGCTTTAGTCCCTGCATTATCCTCCAGTGTTGTGCATCTCCTGTGACATCTCTATACTCTTTTTGCATTCCCTCCTCCTTCCATTCCTCCCTCCTCATCCACACATCGTTTAAGATCTCCAGATACATTTGCTACTCATTCATCTCATTCTTTACAACATTTTAAGTCCTTTCACAATTCTTTTTTTATTTCATTGTTTTTTAAGCCATTTTTTCTCTTTGCATTAGTGTTTTAAGTGATTTTTTTTTTACTATAATCAAGAAAATGTTTAAAATAGTCTCTCTCTCTCTCTCTCTCTCTCTCTCTCTCTCTCTCTCTCTCTCTCTCTCTCTCTCTCTCTCTCTCTCACCGACATTCAACCATCCTTGTCGCACAAAAACACAATTTTCTTTTACACAGACCAGACATCTTTTCTTTACCTGCTTACTCCCTTTGTTATGCTCTGTGGAACTTTTAAATTCTCCTTAGAAAATCTTTATTTGCCTTTTCTTTTTATTTACATTATATCTCTTGTTTATCTTCCTTTAATCTTAAGCTTTATATTCTTCTCCTTTCTTTACTTTTTATATTTTTTCATTATTTTTAAGAGCATTATCTTCTCTTTCCAATTTCTCTTTTCCTCATTAACCAACTTTCTTACTACGCTTCACCAACTTGTTATTTTTTCCACACACACACACACACACACACACACACACACACACACACACACACTGTTCTTGCATTTCTACACGTCTCTGTGGCTGCCTGCCCCTGCTCATGCATTTTTCACACCTGTCCCCACTAATCCAGACTATAACTTTTTATAATTATTTTTTTCCTATCCATCTTGTTTTAAATTACTTGTTGGCCTTTATGTTTACTCGACTTTTTTTCTTCTTCGTCATTTCCGTCTCTCTCTCTCTGACTGATTGACTAACTGAGTTCTCTTAAACCAGACATTACTGTACGTCGCATATAGCTACAGTACTTGTCGGTCACTAGTGGTATCATAAACCATCAACGTATCACAATCCAGTTTCTTCACGCGATCTCCATAAACCTAGACCAGAAACTTTCACTTCGTAAATCCGTCTCATATAACACGTTTAAATTTAACAGTTGTCGTGGGTGGTGGTAAGCAAAGCCGTGAACGTGTGAGGTCAGCCGTATACCTTTGTTGGGGGTAAATTTCACACGGATCAGGTCCCCCCCAACCCAAACAAACCTTTTGTTGTCACCTTTTACGACACGTAGAGATACAGAGGAGTGTTCTTTACTTCCCGACCCTAGAACAATGTGTGTGTGAACAATGTGTGTGTGTGTGTGTGTGAACAATATATATATGTAGATCAATGGCGGCTGCTGGTAAGTCTATTCATGTGTCGTTGCCATATGACCATCGAGGAAGCAGTGTCTCTGTTGTTAGTAGCCGTCACTGTAGTGTGTTGGACATTGTGTGTGTCACTGTACCTTCACTGTACCTTGATAATTCTGTTCCCTTTGGCTATACTGTTCATTTATGTCCTTTAACTTTACCCTATCATCAAGTCACCCCTCCACCACCCCCCCAACCCCCTTCACGGTATGTTATAGATTTTGTGGAAACAGAATCGAAGAGTTTCTTGTGTGTCTCATTTCTCACCTCCTCCTCTCTCTCTCTCTCTCTCTCTCTCTCTCTCTCTCTCTCTCTCTTTCTCCTCTTACTATTTTCTCTCTCTTATTTCATCCGGCACTCCGCCCTCCTTCTTCCTCTTCCGTTTCCTCCATCAGTATCAGAGAGGATGTTGACCCATGTTGACCTATGTTGACCTATGTTGACCTACCCCGCCCGACACCTCCTCTCTGGTCTAATATTGCAAGACTGAGTCACAATTGGCTTTAAGAATACATCACTAATGGCCACCGGAAGTATAAGGTAAATGATCTTTTAGAGTAAAACTTATAAATTCCCCAAAATCCAAATAAATAAATGACAAACACTACGTAAATATAATTATAATCCCCAAAATGGAAATAAATGAAGAAAATGTAACAAAAAAATCGAAAAAAATCGTCATTCTAAAAAAAAATAATAATAATGTGTAAATTGTTAAATATCAATAGAAAAAATTTAGTACTTGCACAATGTAGCCTAACCAAAGCTAACCTAACCTAACCTAACCTAACCTAAGCTAAGCTAAGCTAAGCTAACCTAACCTAACCTAACCTAACCTAAGCTAAGCTAAGCTAAGCTAACCTAACCTAACCTAACCTAACCTAACCTAACCTAACCTAACCTAACTGGCTCTGTACGGAATGCCCAACTAACAACCCCTATACAAAGAAATAAACTACTTTATATATCCTTATTCGCAAACAATATTTACCACATCAAACGATTTCCTAACACAAACAGGATATATACAGTCACAAACAACATACCTTCAGCCACAAACACAACACATACTGCCACAAACAATTTATTCCCTGCAACCTGGCAATAAATTACAGATCGCGAGGAAAAATACGTATTAATAACGTTGAGAAAATAGTGTAGCAGAGAGAACGAGGAGAGAAAGAGAGAAGGAAGGGGAAGTGGGAGGGAGGGAAGAGGGGGAAAGGTGGAAGAAGAATAGGAAAGAAGGAAGAGGAAGAGGAAAGGGGGAGGGAGAAGAGGAAAGGAGAAAGGGGGAAAGGCGTTGGTAGAAAAAGATGAAAAGTGGAGAGAAATGGAAGAGGTAAAAAATTTGGAGCTAGGAAACGGGGGGGTAGGAGAAATTGAGAGAGAGAGAGAGAGAGAGAGAGAGAGAGAGAGAGAGAGAGAGAGAGAGAGATATGAAAAGAAAGAAGGCAGTGAGGTCACGTGAGGGGAAATGAGGGAAGAGAAATTTAAAGAGAATAAGAGAAAATTTTGAGGAAGTGAACAAGAAAATAAAATAAGAATAAATGGGAAAAAAGAAAGCAGAGAATAAGGTAAGGAAAACGAAAGGAAAGCAAAATGAAGAGAAACAAACAGAAAGAGGGCAAATAAAAGTGGAAGAAAAGTGACAAAGGAGTGAGAGAAAGAATAATAATAAAATAAAGGAAAACCTGACATAGAGAAAATGAAGATAACGGAAGAAAATAAGAGAAGCGGAAACAAGGGGATGAAAGAGGAAGGAGGGAGGAAGTATGGAAAAGGCAGAGGAGAGGGGAAATAAAGAACGGGAAAAAGTGAGTGTAATTTCCTGTTGTGTAGTGGAAGAAAGAAGGGCATGAGAGGGAAGAAAATAGGAGACTTAGAGGGGAGAAAAGGGGAGACTAGGAGGGGGAGAAAAAAAAAGAAGGTGATTGGGAAGGGGAAGAAGGGGAGCTTTAAGAGGGGTGAAAAGCAGGTATTGAGAGAGGGAGAGAAAAGGGAAGATTGAGAGGGGTGGAGAGAAGGGAGAGAGGGGAGAAAAGGGAGTGGGGGTGTGTAGGGGTGTGGGGAGGATGAAGAAAGTGTCCATAAAGCTTTCTTAGTCAGGCATATGAGGATTAATCATTATCGACTGAACAAATATTTTCCAAGGACAAATCACATCAGTGTCAATTCCTTTGTACTTCAGATCATTACAAGTATGGGTTAAGCCTTCGGGGATATGAACAACAATTGCCCCTTGTACCCGTGAATAACTGTTTCTTAAGACTACCTACAAGTCAATTTGTCTAAGGTGCTGATAAGACAACAACCACATCCAGAGATCACGAAGGTTTATGACTCGCTATCAAGGAATAACAAAGGGCGTCCTCACACACTTGCCGTCGATCGATTAACAAGATCTTCAATTATTGCTGAAGAGACGGAAAAGCGTAAAGGAACTCGCCCAAAATTTCACCTCATTTGGGTTACTCGAACGTGGTGCCATTTACAACACACACACGCACACACACACCATCGTCACCATTATCACCACCATAGCAAATACAACCATCACATCCACAAAACACCAATGACCAATCAGAAGACGCCAGTGAAATAATTGTTTTGGCCAAATAATGAAAAAACAAACAAAAGGACAATTAGAATTCTATTTTCGACCTTGTGACCATCAGGAAACTCGAGCTCGATGCCACAGTCTGAACAATGATCATCCTGCTCTATGATAACACCTACCGATATAAGTACCTCTTATCACTACACTTGTATTTATCAAGCATTAGTTAATTTCGTTATGTAGAGTTTTACAGTTATTTTACTATGAATCTATTTAAGTCAAACTATTTCTTCTTTTTTTTAATAAATATCCAAGATTCGCTGACCTGGGCCAGTATCCTGACGTCTTGTAACAAATAATGAGTTACCCAGACATGTAGACCCGCCTACCTCACCTGTTGTGTACTGCACCTGTCGTGGTGATAACTGAACCTTTATTAAGTCTTGGTGATGATGATGTTTACAGAAGGAAAGATTAAAGACCGTATTACAATATTGTTTACTAAATACCTGTCTTGAGAGAGAGAGAGAGAGAGAGAGAGAGAGAGAGAGAGAGAGAGACGCCACTTTTTTATCATAAAAATAGCCTAACTTCATCCTCTTCTTCTGACACCGACTGACCAAGCATTACCAACGCCTGAAAATCACCCTTCATTTAATCCAACAGGGAGCCAATTATTACCTGCGTGTTATTCCTCCTACAGATCCTCATTATTCTCTATCTGGCGGTGACAACCCTGGGTGGTGGTGGTGGGGAAGGAGGAATTACTCAATCACACCGACTTTGTTAACAGGTGAGATTTGTCTTAATTAATTGGTTTTGTTCAGGTGAAGGTCCCTGGCATGTTTGATTAATTGATTTGGGAGGAGTTTTATCCCCCCTCTCCCCCCACCTGCTCCTATGATCCAAAGGGGTAGGTGGGGGATAAGATATGCTCCGTGTGTGTGTGTGTGTGTGTGTGTGTGTGTGTGTGTGTGTGTGTGTGTTCATGAGTGAAGTTTTCTAAGTAATGGCTCAGTGGATTACCTGGAAACTTCTCACCGGAACACTGCATCTCCTCTCAAAAATTATTTCCGCATTTTGTAATTATCGAAAATCTTAAAAACAAAAAAAATCTTCAGAAAAAATTACAAGAGTTTTTTCACATCAGGAAACATTTTTTTTTTATAATATATAAATAGGCCTCCTAATTTTTACGGTTTACAAAGTCCTGTTCACTTAAGCCTTAGTTTCTGCACTATACGACAACCTGTACACAGTTAAGAAGAATAGAACTTGTGACTGTCTCTTTTGTTGATCAGTCACCGTGTTCAGTCAGGGTCAGTCACCGTGTTCAGTCAGGCAAGAACCTCAAGATTAATTTTCTGTGTTGCAAATGTTCTCTCTCTCTCTCTCTCTCTCTCTCTCTCTCTCGTCAACCCACCTAACCACCTATACATAAACAAAACACGAGGAGTTGTTTGCAACGCGTATATCTCCTTCATTAGGTTTAGTAACCCCTGTGACCTTGACCTCTCAAAGTTAATCACTGGAAATATTTTTTTATACACTGGTTTTAATTCGTATTACCCCAGCGTTCAAATATCATGTCCACGAACGTTTAATATTATTCAAGTATACAATACTCTGTGGCCTTGACCTTTGACCTCGACCTTTGACCTCCAAATATCACTCAGGTGTAGATCTTTGCATGTAGTATCGGTGGTACGGTACAAATTTGGTCACTATCCAATCACCCAGTAATGAGATATTATCTATAAAAGGTCAAAACTGACGCACACACGGACACACCCACGGACACATAAGGACAGTCAGGAAGCAAATCAACATACACCCCCCCCCCCTCCTCCACCTCCCCATAATAGAAACACCAACTTAACCTAACCTGACAGCTCTTCCATCCATCTACCATAACACATACAAAAAAATACCTCCCCCCCCCTCCCCCAATAACACCAACAATAATAATCATAAAAAAAAATCAATAAAAGGGACCCACACACACAGACCATTTTGTAAACCCGTGGAACAACAAAACCAACACAGGTAAAATCCTATTAGCAGGACCTCACCGATCCAGACCTTATTAAATTCCCTCTCATCACCAGCCGTTTAAAAACCTCGTCTTTGTTGTCGTGGACATTCAAGGCAACGAAAAAAAAAGTGAAAAAAAAAATGGATTGATGGTCTTGTCTGGGTGAGTTGTTGACCCCCACACACACACAATGGTCAAGGTTAGATAATAGTTGATCAATTGATGGTGGTGGTGACGTGGTGGTGACGTGATGGTGATGCTGTGAGGTGGGGTGGTGAGATGGTGGTGGTGGTGGTGGTGAGGCAATAATAGTGATGTGGTGATGGTGGTGGTGAAAAGGTGATGATGATAAAGTGATGGTGAATAAAGATAGTGTTTAAGTGTACAGGTGAGAAAGATAGTGAGAGGATGTACAGGTGTGTGTGTGTGTGTGTGGAGGTAAGGGGGTAGGGAGGAAAACAAGAACTAAATAAAATCAAATAACATTAATAACACACACAAAATAACCCAAGAATTACCAGACGAAGCTACAACACCATGGACACAGAGACTCAGGTGAAGAAAAAAAATATAGTGAATGTAATTACCTAATGGTGACACCCCCCCCCCCCCCCCCTGGTGACGTAATGACAGTGAAAGTTATAGTGTTTTTCCTGTTATTTTACTTTCCCTCGACAAGCTTAATGCACATCACGTCCCTCCACTAACTAACTAAATATTACATGCTGACCTGTAAGTATTTTGGGCACTTGGCACCTGCACTCAGTTCTGGAATATTCAATGTTTACTCGGACGTGAGATCTACACATTGGAGATATATGTTTATTTTGGGTCGACCTTTTTCCGTCCTGCCAAATGCTGTTGTTAATTTTTTTTTTCGCCACTGAAACAAACTGAAGAATTAATGACGCAGGTGAACAATAAACCAACATAACAGAGAGAGAGAGAGAGAGAGAGAGAGGGAGAGGAAATGGGAGAGAGATGAAATAGGAGAGAGAGAATAAGAGAAACGAGATGGGAGAGAGAAAGATTTATTTCCAATGTTCACTGTTTTGACGTAATATTCTAAGAAATGTATTCCGAACGATGACATTTTGTGAATGAATATTTAATCCCTACAAGAGAAGTCATTTTATTACGACAATTATATTTTACGTACGTTTCTTATACACAGTATTATCATCATTACTATTATTGCTACTATCATCATTATTATCATCATTACTATTATTATTAGTTTTATAGTAGTAGTAGTAGGATATTTAATATTAAGGTAATTAAATGGTGGCGAAGGTGTGGCTATTGGGGGAGGCTGGAGGCCACTTGTAAAAAAAAAAGTAGTAGTAATAGTAGTAATAGTAGTAGTAGTAGTAGTAGTAGTATCATCAATATAACTCTGACTTTATACCGTGACTGGACCTCTTAATTATATTGCAAACTAATGTTGCTTCACTTTCCTTTCGGCTCACAGAACATTGTCTTGCTAATCCCGAACGACAACTGTACAACAACAAACCCTTAACTGTACGATACCACAACACACCACGACGGTATCAGCTGATGACAACACAGACGAGATGCCAGAGGTAACCGGGGTGTGGGCGATTAACATGAACGACTGAAGTTTGGTCAGCTCAAGAGAAGAGGTTGGAAGAATGTGAGAACGATACGAGGGAAAGGAAAAGTGGAAGAACGAAAAGAAGAAGTGTAAAACAAGTGGAGGTATAGGAACTAGAAGTGGATAATTAAAGTGTTACTCTTCCCACCACCACTATCACTCCTAAAACACTATACCACTCCATCCACAGCCACTAGTGCTATTTAACCTTACCACTACTACCACTATTAACTAATCCTACCACAAAATTACTACGCCTCGGGAAAATCACACTATAAACTGGAGGTGTTGACAGATCTGCTTCCAACTTCAGGAGGAGGCCAGTACGGCTCACTCACTCATAGTAATCCTATTAGGAATCGACTTCAAGATCTCCCCCGTCCAAAATCCGTCTTAAATGTTTGACAGGATCTCTCTCTCTCTCTCTCTCTCTCTCTCTCTCATGGGCCCCGAAAATGCTATTTGTCTAGGCTGGAAACGTGAGACAGGGGTGAAACTGTATCTTCTGATTAGTTACTGTATTCTATTGCATTATTCACTTCGATTCTGTATTATTTGGGGAAATAACATGAATGTATCACCGTGTTCAATGAAGGTAAGTGGTGTAATGGTTCAGGTATGTCTACACACGAGAAAGAGGATGGCTATTGGGGGAAGCTGGAGGCCACGTTTTGTATATAAAAAAAAAAGTAGTAGTAGTAGTAGCAGTAGTAGTAAATTTATTATTATTATTATTATTATTATTATTATTATTATTATTATTATTATTATTATTATTATTATTATTATTATTATTATTATCATTCTCTTCTACTTTCTCCTCCGTCTTCGTTTCGTTATCAATATTATCATTATTGCAAAAATCAAGTAAATTGCTCTAACGATGGTAACACTGCCCCACCGTTGCCAGCTGCTATCTTTTAACATGTAAAAATAGTCTTCAAGAATAGATTCGAAATTAATGGCAAAGAATGTTAAAATTCACTCGCCTAACTTATGAAACACACTGCCAGGTGATGCTTAAATATTATATAACACTGGGTTCCGTTTCTCTCTCCGTCTCTACACACACACACGCACACACACGCACACGCACACACGCACACGCACACGCACACACACGCACACACACACACACACACACACACATCTGTATTGTATTAATCCTAAATATTCAAAGCCTTGCGAATAATGTAAGAATAAGCAAAATATAAATATCACACCTGGACAAAATTAAAGACAGGTAATTGAAACCTAAAATTGCATTGTTATTTTTATAAGATCTTTTTTCCTCTTCGTTATTTTTCGTACCAAATGACAACGACGACAACGACGATACTACTACTACTACTACGACTAATACTACGACTACTACTACAACTACTACGACTACTACTACTACTAATAATAATACAGGTATGGGAAACATGCTCAAGAGAGGGTCCAGTTTTATATGAGTTAAAGATGATATTAATTCATGGGATTTCTGTTAAAAACATCCATTGGATTTGTCGGGATTACCATACTACCATGTTCTAATCCTACCTTAGCTATCCACTGAAGCTATCGGGATTACCTCATAGGATTTTTTTCTCATTTAACTGGTCGGGATTCCTTCCATGTGATTTTTTTTAACTAATTACTTTAGTTTTATGAATTAGGTCAGTGAGATTTGTTGGCTTCTGAACTCATTGGAATTTTAATGTTTATGATTCTATTTTAATTAACAGTAAAACTATGGGGATTATTTTAATAGGATATATAGAAGGGGCATAAAGTTCCATTCTAATATAGACCAACAAATCATAATATACGAAACAACATAAATAAAACAAGTGACTGCAACTCAACTATCAATATTGCAACACCTTCATCTGGAAATATAATACACAAGGCTTCAAACAACAACAACAAAAAAAACAACGACTCATCACTTATTACATTTCCCTTTATAATTATCATAACATTAATTATGTAAAATGCTAATGATGAATACTTTTCAATACGTCCTCCCCTCAGCGTTAAATCAATAACTAATGCTATTGGAATTCGTATTAAAATGAAAATGCCAAATAGTTTCTGCATTTATTCACTGATTAAAGAGGAGAGAGAGAGAGAGACAAGGCTATCCAGTCTCTTTGTCTTTCATGATAAAATGCGATATTTAAATGTGCCTGTTGAACCATAGTCGCCTGCCACTACACGAGCATCACTTATTGAGGAGTTTGTAGTCGGTCTCAGGTAAACGAGCTGGGCTAAAGGAAGTTCACGTCTCGACATTAAAAAATAAAAAAAGCTGAAACGAAAGACCTTTATCTCAATCTGCATCATTAATTCACTATCTCCTATTGATGGAGGGTGACGGTGGACGATGACTATGGAGGACGACTGTGGACGATGACTATGGAGGACGACTGTGGACGATGACTATGGAGGCTGACGGTGGACAATGACAGCAAAGAACGACGAGGAAAGACAATTTAAAACACTATCCTATGAGACTATTACTCAACACACATGCAATAACCAACTCTATTTCCGTGGCTTAAACCTGCATCCAATCTGACCAACATCAACCTCACCTAACCTAATCCACAATAGAGTAAAGACCACTTAAAGACTTACTAAAGACCTCAAAACCTCTCTTAACGGACAGATTCCCTTTTCCTCTCAATCTACCGGACAGATATTGCTTGGCGCCATAACTAATGTCTCGGTAATCCGGACCCTAGTTACGGCCGGATAATATTTTACCGGTGACAAAGTGAAGGCTTAAGTAACAAAGAGTAATTACCACGTCACAATACAGAGGAGTCGCGTATTAAAGCCTTATTGATAGTGTAATGTCTCTCTCTCTCTCTCTCTCTCTCTCTCTCTCTCTCTCTCTCTCTCTCTCTCTCTCATTTTGCACTACACTCCATTATTCGTCTGCACCTCTCTCATTCCATCCCCCATTGATTATGTCCATTCTTTCTCGCCTGCCTGTTTCCCCCTTCTCTTCCGCTCCCTTCCTCCCTCTGTTCCGTTCCCTTCTTCCATCTGTTCCGTCCTTTTCCTTCCTCTGTTACGTTCCTTCCTTTCATCTGTTCCGTCCCCTTCCTCCCCCTGTCTCTACTCCTCCTCCCCCTTTAACCAACCTTCCTCTCTTCCCTCACTACAATAACCTCCTGGAATTTCCCGGTTCAGGTGTGCATGTTAATCTTGACGAAGAGCTCGGATTCGTCAGCTGTCAGACGCTGACGGTGGAGGCTAACAGTGAAGTCTGACAGTGGAGAGCTGACACGGGGAGGGCTGACGATGGAGCCAGGAAGAGGACGATTGTGGAATCTAGTGAAAAATGGCTGAAAATGTTCATTGGATGCTGACAGTAGAGAGCTGACGATAGTAGACATTGGATGCTGACAGTGGAAGCTGATAACAGACACCAATTTTGTATACCAATAACCACGGCATCGTAAGAGGCACCTGGATACAGTAAGAGGCAGCAGCCATACCATCATAAGAGGCACCAGCATACAGTGAGAGGCAGTCCTGACGTGTACACCTGATCACACCTGCCTGACGACGTTTCCCTTATATTGAGTAAATTGGTTCCAGTACACCTGGCACCGTCACAACACTGACCACTCATTGGCCGCAATATACTCCGGCAAATTAAACGCGAGATGGAATATAACTTCTACCATCTCAAGATCAAATAGAAGCTAAAAATAGATAATAAAAATGTAAATAATTATTGAAGGTGACGCGTGTGGGTGTAGGGGAAGGGGTGTAGCGGGGTGTAGAGGAGGGTGTAGGGGGTGTCGAGGGAGTGTAAGGGAGTGTAAGGGGTGACCAAACGGTGAAGAATATTCGTCAAATTGAGGCCACTTAACTGAGAGAAATATATGCCAAGGACCATCACTCACTCGTTATCACTCAAATTAAAAAATCACCAACACAAAATTGTACATCAAATCTTAATTTCGATTTATTTTATTCCTACACTTTTGAATGGAGACAAAATACTTACAATTAATAAAAAAAAATCTCACTGGGAAAAAAATTATGGGAAACATTCGAGGAAAAAATCATAATTAATCTTGTCATATAAATAATTATGAGGTGACAGTAGTAGTAATTAAAGGGTTACTTAGATCATGGTAAATTATAAAGGAAGAAACATTGGTGTAAAACCTTTGAGACGATGCAACACTCAGGGACCTATACTGTATCTCAAAGGACGATCATCTCAATACTGGTACCATAAAAAACACAAACCCAACACAACTACAGCTGGAAATTCATAAAGTCTTCTTGTGTAATACCTTGAAATATTTTTATAAAGAATCCACTCGGTTCACGATGACCTAAGATGTTCACTACAACACAAGCAATCAAATTAGCTGTATTAAGAAAAAACATTCAAGAAGTGAGTCATAGTTCGGTTCCCTGCTTTGAGTAACGTAAACAATATGTTATTTTCCTTATTTCATACTTTGTTGAATTTTAAGGCATCATAATAAAGACAGACTCAGACAGGTCGTTCACCTCCTCGAGACTTGAGAATGTTCTGTTAGGATAATTATGTTGTCGGGTGCATAAAAATTGAAGCTGTTTTCTCGAGAAGGTTTTATGAACAGAAAGAAAGAAATGAAAGAAACTGATGAGCATCTTATCAAAGCTTATAATCAGTCTTCATTAAGCACACGCACACACACACACACACACACACACACACACACACACACACACACACACACACACACACACACACACCCACACACACACTACATATACCGTTTACGTACACCTATCAAGAGGCCATATTTAAGGGCTAAAGTATGTTGTTGGAGGCGGGTTGTGGAGTATCCCAGAGTGTGGGTTAACGCAGCGCGTATTTAGCCACCACTTGACTCAGGTAAACAATTACACACTGCAGGGAAGCCCGGCCTAATTACCCCACTGTCTGGCCGCCTTTGAACCCAGGCAGCCCCACGCCCGGACGCCGCTCCCATGCAAACACGGATCTCCTACATGTTACGCTGGAGTCCCTAAATTTATGATATAAATTAGACGCGCGGTTGTTTTACTAAGATGGGGTAAATATGAGAGGCGCATTACAAGACCACGGAGCTTAAATATAAATGTGTAATTTACGCTTAATTCTGTCGGGGAGACTCTTGGTGGTTGCTGAGTAGAGTTATACCCACATGTTATCTCCAGCAACACTCTTGGTGAACATTATGAATGACGCTGTGAGCAAGATGCGTTGAGATGATGATGATAAAATATCTTACTATATAAATCACAAGAATGAGTTTATATTTTCCACCATTATTTACAGAAAGAAACATTACCAACTCGACATACCAACTGACTATAATGAACAGGTAGTCTTATTTATACTATATATACATTACCCAAGCATTGAGATTAACTTCTAAAGTATTTCTCAGTACACAAGACATCGCCGCCTCTCATTCTCCCCCGTGTGTGACGACCCCAGTCAGTGTCATAATCATTACACTGATACACACAAGGTTACACAGGACGCGGCCAGATGGTCACACCTAAGGCGGAAGCTTTTGGGATGGTTCTAGTTTCGTTGATTATATATTGTACATACATATATATTGTATATTCGTGTGTGTGTATGTTTGTGTGTGTGTGTGAACGTCTGAAGGTATGTATGTACGTCAGTGTGTGTGTGTGTATCAGTTCACATAAGCATCGTAATCAAATTTGCACTTCTATTAACTTACAACTAGACCAAAAGTTAAGGTCATCCTGAACGGTAAAACAGGCAATACCTTCTGTTATATCATTAGGTGTCCGCCTCCCGGTGCCAACTACTGACCTCACACTACTAATCTAAGGTCCTCCACTGACACCAGCTACCCATGGCACTAAACCTTATTACTACACTAATGTGGCCAACAAAAACAACGTTCTCCGCTCCTGGGTCTGCCCGCCTTCACAACGATCACTGACCGAGACCATATTCATTTGGTTAGGTTGATACGTCTGATTGTGTGATGCAGTGTGTAACCAAAACAATGTAATCTGTATATCACGTAATGAAGAAATTAACAGGAACGCGTATAAAACCCGTGTTATTCAGAGTTCATGGCCCAGTGTGTCATATTGTCTAACACAGTAAAGGTGCAGAATTATTTTATTGTTGACTGTGCAAAGATGTCACAGGATGTAGGACATGTTATAGTAGTGAACTGGTACGGAGGAGGTGCTGCTTCAACCTAACTAGTACAATAATGGTACAATAATCTATGAACACAAAGTATGGGATAAGTACACCTGCGGGGACACACACACACACACACACACACACACACACACACACACACACACACACACACACACACACAAGAGCGTTTACAGTAAATATTTCTACCGTATTATACATTATTTGGGATGGAATTATTAATATTGGTAATCTGGTGTAAAAAGTAACCACGGCAACACGGGTTAGGTGAAAAACATGAAAATCTCTGGCCAGGTAGAGCAGGTGAGAGAGAGACTTGCCCTTCCTCCTCCTGCAGTAGTGATGAGGAACTTCTGACCTTGTACTAGCCTCCTTATTTATCCATTAACCTATAATGATCTTAAGAAATATAAGCCATATATCGCACAGGTAATTATGTATATTAGTTTGAGTGTGTTGTGGTGGAGGTCTTACAACTGCTGCTGTTATTATGAACATGTAATCTAAATAGAGCCTTCATATTTACTCAACAACGTAATTAGGTTGTGGTTGGAGTAAGTGGTCTGATACCTGTCATTACCGTGTTATTTTCTTCCTTTATTTATGTGAATTCGAATTTAAAGCGTTTGATTGTTAGTGTGTTATATAAAGTGTGGGGAATCTTTTACACCCTCGTTCAGTGTCTGGGGTAGTCGACGGGGCTGAATATTGTCTCGCCTTAATATACCCTCCGCAGTTACCGGCCCTAGCGCTCACCCAAACACCAAAACAACTGTTTTTAAGAGTGTTGTGGTAATCTCCATACACCTCAGACATAACCTTTGACACATCTGAGTTGTTCAAGCGTTTTAACTGAGGCGTTCAAATGTTATGTTTAATCTTGAACTACAAGTGTGTAAGTACAAGAGTGTTATGATTTACAAGAGTACTTATCTACTACCATTCACTTACTGGTTACTGTACGTGGTGTTAAGGCAGTACCATCATTTTCTACAAGTACTTATACTCTTCACTGTGTTCACTGAGACATTGTTATTAAACTTTTAGATGGAATTATAAAGAACACACCACACACGGCTGTCGCATCTAACCATCTAACACGGTGAAAAATATTACAGTTTTAGGCAGCAAGCGATGGAGCGCTGTAAACACAAACACAAACATAACAGACATATATATTTCATGTAATACACACACACACACACACACACACACACACACACACACACACACACACACACACACACACACACACAATATGAGGGAAACACTGAATGGTTTCCCCTTCAGCTTCAAACACAGAACCCCCATTAGGGACAACGACAGTGTGTATACTAAGTAATCCGCGGTCAGGCACTGCTGATGTCTCGCTGGATATTACTACCATAGTGACATAAACTCGTCTCTGATTGGTTGATACTAGGACTGTGCCTGATATCCGGTATCTGGTAGCACTCTCCCCTGATTGGTTGATAATAGAGCTGTGTCCTGATATCCGGTATCTGGCAGAAATGTATTATCCAGTTCGATAGTCGGATACCATCTCACTATGCGGCGAGATAGCAGGAAAAGTTATAACAATTTAAAAAAGATGAAAACATGAACACCAATAATTCTAACCCTTCCATAGGTGACTGCTGTCTATCATAGTGTTACTCAAATGAAAATAATTGAATAAAATCAGATTAAATTATTCAAAATGTGAGTTTGGTGAATGGGGATTGGTTAATTTTGGTAAGAGGAAATGAAAGGTGTGTGTTCATTGTCATAAACAACTATATAGTAAGTTCGTAGACAGTCAAAATAAGACAGGAATGACTTTGGAAGATAGAAAGCTTGACAACAAAAACAAAGTATAGAGAGCTCTTTTATTCTGTCTGTCTGTCTGTCTGTCTGTCTGTCTGTTTATTTTTACCTATCTTGTTTTCTGTTTCTCTATGTATCTGTTTTGTCTGCTTGTTTCTATTTGTCTGTCTATCTGCCTTCCTGTCTCTATCTGTTAGCCTGCCTCTCCCTGTCTGTCTTTTTTTTGCCTTTATCTGTCTATCTGTCTGTCTGTCTGTCTCTCTCTGTCTATATTTCCTGTCTGTCTCTTTGTCCATGAAAAGTTTGTCAAATCCAGTACTAAGGAGGGAGGGAGGAGGTAAAAGAAGAGATGGAAGGAGGAAAGAGAGGGAAGGAGGGGAGAGAAGAGGAGGTGCGAGTGTGCTGGAGGGAAGGGAGGGGAGGGAGGGAAAGGGAGGTAAGAAAAGGGAGGAGGGAAGGATGGGAAGGGCAGGAAGAGAAAGGAAGGGAAGGGAAGGGTGTGACAGGCAGTGTGACCTTTCCTGACAAGTCTGGTGTCTGTGGATTTCTTGAATAAAAGAAAACAAACTGAGGCTAACTTTAAATAAGAAGACTCTCTCTCTCTCTCTCTCTCTCTCTCTCTCTCTCTCTCTCTCTCTCTCTCTCTCTCTCCTCACCCAAACTTAAACTCCCCTGAATTTCCTGGAGGAAGTATATTTATGACCTTAATTTTCAAACTTCTCTAAGGGCAGTGACCTCAGGGGGAAACAAACTCTCCTCCCCCTTGACCCCCAGGGAGTGACCTACCTGGTGACCCCAGCCAACTCACCTTAAAGGATAGTTTTGTTTTAACTTGGTCTATACTCGTATTGGTATGTAAATTAAATCAAATATATAAATAATCGTAAAAATAAAAATGAGGAAATCAATGATATTAGTAAATGCTAACAATAATAATAATAATAATAATAATAATAATACAATTTTAACTGCTTCAATTTAAATTCCAATAGACAAAAATACATAACTGGGAAATACAATATACAAAGTTCTCTCTATCATATTCAGAGATAATATATCTCTCAAACAAATAAATAATAATAATAGAATAATAATAATAGAACTTTTATATACCATCTCACGTGTTGTATAAATGGTATCAAAAAAGCTTCCATTGTGGACACGTATAGGAACAAGAATAACCAAACAGATAAAATATTAGAGAGAATCTTACTTGTGTCATGGAAGTCCTTGGCATTAAATATCTGAAGAATATTATGATGATTTCTTGATGAATTAGTGATGTAGTGAAGATGAGACCTGAGGCTCCAGGTGTGTCGTGGAGGAACACAACATAAACTATATTAAACTTGGGTCCTGGTTTTGTTATTTATATCTAACTAAAAATACAATTATCTGATCAAGTCTCCAACATACTGGTGAAAAATTAACAATGTAATTCCATTTGAGAAGGATTTTTTTGTTTTTCTTATTCTTTACTACTAAATGATAGAAACGGCAAAAACAAGATATTATTAAAAAAAATTGGAACGAAATGTTTGTGTACGAGAATGACAAGAATGTTCTCGACGACTGATGAAACAAGGAAAATATTATTTGTTTGTATGATGACGAATGTTTGGTAGTGAGATACTCCATCGGTCGGTCAGTCAGTCAGTCAGTTACAATAAATCTCCTGTGATATAAAAATCTGTGGAGCACAAAACATGATACAATGAGCACCATACATCACCTTTTATTAATGAGTACAGTGAACCGTGATATACTGCACAATATTTTTCTGACGAAGCGACACACTAACCTAAACCTAACCTAACCCTAAATATTCACACTTTCTTCTCAATGTTTCTCAAATGGAGCCAACACGACGGAGGTTCATACAGGCTAAGAGTAACACAGCCTCGCTAAGTGAATAAATAGACCTAATTAGCGGAAGGTGAGATGGGTGTTCTTGCCTGACTATGGGACAAGACCTACCTGAAGAAGAGTGAGAACTTGGTCTTTCCTTCGGGGTTTTATTACATGACCAACCCTCAAATACCTGTCGGGGTTGAAGGGGGAGGGAGGATGGGGGAAGGGAGGGGGGAAGAGGAAGAATGAGGGGAAGGGAGGGGACCTAGCCTAATATAAGCTAAGGTAAGCTAACATAACCTAACCATTTTTTTTCTTCATCTACGAGGATATACAAGCAAACATTACCCCCTCTCCCCTCCCCCCAGATAATTATGGACTGGAAAAATTCTGATACTTACTGTATATTGTTGGTGGGAAGGGTAGGGGAAGGGGAGGGGGAGGGAGGGAAAGGGGGAGGGGATGGTGATGTTGTTGCGTTATGTGTGGTTGTGTGACAGGATAAACCAGATAGATATTTAGGGACATTGTTGTGGAAGGGGAGGGAGAGCACTGAAGCTGAACACATCTCTTAAAGCAGTAGGAGTAAATAAACGGTGTGTGTGGGTGTGTGTGTGTGTATGTGTGTGTGTGTGTGTGTGTGTGTGTGTGTGTGTGGATGGATGGATGGGTGGGTGGGTGGGTGTGGGTGGGTGGGTGGGTGGGTGGGTGGGTGGGTGGGTGGGTGGGTGTGGTGGGTGTGTGTGTGTGTGTGTGTGTGTGTGTGTGTGTGTGTGTGTGTGTGTGTGTGTGTGTGTGTGTGTGTGTGTGTGTGTGTGGGTGGGTGGGTGGGTGGGTATGTGTGTGTGTGTGTGTGTGTGTGTGTGTGTGTGTGTGTGTGTGTACGTATATCACGGCATCATTGCTGTTACACCCCACGCTACTTCTCATCATAAATTACATCAGAATTGCACCATAAAAAATACTGCAACACGAAGAAAAATATGAATAAACCTAACCTAACCTCACCTACCCACTCACCTGTATGACCCTCAGGTAAATATTAAATACAGAATACTCATACAAAAATAAAGAGCAACCAAGGTACAACAGACGAGGAAGAATAATATCCTAAATCCGACAGAGTAATATTAACAATTTATATTCATCAACTAAATCGTCCCCCCCCCCCCAAAAAAAAATAAATACATAAATAAAAACATGATATAGTGAGGTAGTGAACACTGGGGCTACTGTACATTTGGTCTCTACTCTTTTACAATTTAATTCTCATTTCTCTAATTCATTCACTCTGTTTTAATTTTTTTTTTTTTGTATATCTCTTTCGTACTCTTTCTTGCATTTATTATTGTTATTGCTCTCTTCCTGTCTTCTGTCTCTCTCCATCTGTTTCACTCTTTCTTTCTTTTTTCCTTCCCTCCTCTTCTCTTTTCACCCATTCTTCTCAGTCGTTTTCTCTTCCCTTTTTCTTTTTTCTCTACTTTCTTCTCTCTTTTCCTTTCTCTCTCCCCCTACCCTCTCTCTACCCTCCCTATGCTTGGTATCAGAACAAAGTAAAAAAATAATAATTAAGAAACTCTAGTGACTTACAGGTGCTGCTGATGCCACCTGAGAGAAGGAAGAATATTTATGTGGATTCACTATGGGGTAAATGTATATGAATGTGTATACTCGTGTGTCATGTATGCACACAAACATATGTATATGAATGACCGGCAATGTATCCTCTGGAGAGTGTCGTTAACCTGCACCACTAAACCCTAGAGCTAACTAAACTAAACTGTTTCTTGTTGTCTACTTCCTACTAAGACATAACTACTGTTGAACGTCTTCCCTACGCCAATTGATTTACAACTAAAGATCACAAACCACTGATTTTTTTTTTATACATCATTAAGTTCTGTATTTAGTAGTAGTACTGTAGTTATCTGTCGCCACTGATAAACAAACTGGGTTAATCTGACACTGCCTCATGTTGCTGTTGGTGGGGAATGGTGTACTTTTCAGCTTGAGATCCAGGATGTGGGTGTTGGAGGAGGTCACTTGATTACTAACATTACACATGAGTGAGGCCTCTCAGCGGCGGCAAGCTCTGAGCGACTGTTGTTATGCGGGTAGATTCCTCCACTCGATTCATCTGTATGTCAAGTTTTGTGAGTACAACTTTACGGTCACCAAAGCCGACGTACCCGAGAAGTTTACAAATGACTGTTGCTGAGGCGAGTCAGTCACAACTGGGTCTTGGGAAGAAGTAAGAGACGGTGGGGGGGAGGGAGAGGGGAGAAGGAGGAGGAGGATTCGCGAGTTTCTCAAATTGAATACTGTGAGAAGCTCGCCGGAGTCCCTACAAAACGAGGTGGTCACAGTTACATTCAATTACCAGGATGATATCTAAACGACACACACACACACACACACACACACACACACACAGTTATCCCGTCGTTAAGAGTCAATGCAGAATCTAAAAGAAACTAATTTCCAAACTATCAAGAGCAGCAACATATCAATGAATGGGCTGAACGTGTGGAGACTAGCAGACACACACACACACACACACACCGCTGCATCCATGAGCTCTAAAGTAAGTTTGGTAATATTCTGAGAGTTCTGTTACTCAAGAGCGTTTCTATGACTACTAATACATGTGACTGAGAAGTATTCACCAAGATACTAGCCTGGTTGTCTGGTGAGAAGTACTGTACCTAATGATGGCAGACAAGATGTTGGTGAAGTGTAGCCGGATAGGGTATGAGAAGGTTTAATAATACACATAAATAAACCATTACTTGACTCGATTGTCTTGACCTTGTGTATTTACTTAGATCAATACGTGGAATATAGCAATGTTGACCTTATATATAGCGAAATACAACCAATGTATATATGAATAAACTAATCATACATATCATACACGAGGTTTATTTTGCATGAATATATCTTTTTTATCAGAGTACATACATCGTTCTACTCTTTTGTATAAATTTGTATGCAATAATTGTATTTAATTCTACATAAAAAGGCCTCTCTCTTTTTTTTTTTTACCCGTGCAAATAGTTTTATTCTCGTTTGTGTGAGGATGTGATAGACGTGTGAAGGTTTGCATATAAATGTAGTTTTATTATGTTTGTATGTATTGTGTATATGGTAATAAACAAAGGTATATGTATGTTGCTATACCGGTGTGTTTGTTTGTGTGTGTGTATGTGTGTGTGTATGTGTGTGTGTGTGTGTATGTGTGTGTTTTACCCCCATTTATATATTTATCCATCTATCTATCTATCAGTCTTTTCGTTTAAATCGTTTTGTCTCTATTTTCTTTTCGCTTATTCTCTCACATCAGTCTGTATGTCTGTCAGTCTTTGTTATGATCAGTAAGTGTATCCTGTACGATTAATTATACTCGTAAACATCAATAATTACAAGTTTACAGAACTACATCACTTGGGTTAAACATCTAAAAGCAATTAATTCTTTCACAAACTTCTAAATAACGAATAATTAATGAAAAGAAGATCCAATAAAACACGGGATAAAAATGAAAAATAAAAATAATAACAAAATATGAAACAGGAAATTTCCACCTGGAGCCGATATGGCCATTATTGTGATCCTTTAAAATGATGAGATATTTATCCACTCATTATCCGTCATAACACAACACCGGAATCAGCAACATGATAACACCTACAGCGCAGTTCTACATACACTCTAATTACTCCACAGCCTTGTTAACTGCTCTTTCCAATATTTACTGCGTAGTTTGGGTTGGCGAATTGGTGTAAAATGGTCGGTGAGAACTGTGTGTGTGTGTGGTGTGGGCAGTTTGGTGGAGGATAGTGGTGCATGGGAAACTATGCCTTGAGTGTAAGTGACGGAAGACTGAAAATTGATCAGTGTAGATGTCGTTAATGTTTTGTTATTAATTAAACCATTTCCCACGGACGTAGTTCACTCTCCTCTCATTATAAAAAAAAATAAAAAAATAGCAAAAAAAATAATAAATTAAAATAACTACAACTATGTATTAGGTTAGGTTAGGTTAGGTTAGGTTAGGTTAGGTTAGGTGAGAGTAGTAAGATGTGTTTTATTGGACAATTTTACCATGAATTAAGACTAAAAAATTTTTTTTCAGATAATATGAACTAGACTTAACCCAATCAAATTTTACTCTAGATTGACATAACTTAACCAAACCTAACCATAGTCCATCATAACCTAACTTAACCTAATCTAACCTAACCAGCCATATATACTACACATGTGACCGATACTTATGTCCCATATACACTCTCGTCGATATGTAATTAGTCCCCCCCACTCCACACCCACCCCCACTCCCTATTCCCACCCACCCCCCACCCCCTATTCCCACCCCACCCCCATCCCCACCCCACCCTCCCACCCACTCCCCACCCACCCACTCCCTTATTCCCACCCCACTCCCTATTTCACCCCACCCCATCCCCACCCCACTCCCCATCCCCACCCCACTCCCTCCCACCCCCACCCCCACCCAACCTTAATTCCCACCCAACTCCCCTACTCCCACCCCACTCCCCACCCCCATCCCCCCACATACTGAACGAACACTGCGTATTTACTTATGCGTCTATACTAAGTGTGGCGTGCGTGGAGGTTATGGTGAGGTCTCTAGAGGTTATTTTGTAGTCTTTATCACTGTTATCATCACCATTATCAGCGCCATCATCACGCCCGTCCAGGCCATTACTCGAGGAGCCATCACGTCACAGGGCGGTTGTCGGCGTGGCTTATGAAGATATTCACAGCTGACTATTTACGGTGTCATTATTGGGGGGTAACAATTACTGCACGCAGGAGTGATATTATAACAGGGATATATGAGTGTAGCGTGTGAGCCTGTACACACACACACACACACACACACAACAATAACAACAAAAAATACACACACATACACAATAAAACACACACACACACACACACACACACACACACACACACACACACACACACACACACACACACACACACACACACACATACAGACTTCCCGATAAGCCTATTGAATATTCACAAATTATCGAGAGCAGCAAAGGGAATTATAGTCATTAGTATGAATACATTTTATATGAAATTGCATATCATATCAGGAGCCCCATTAGCATAACCAATCGCATTATTTTCAGGACATCCAACACAGGCAATACCTTAAACAATAGATAGTGTCTGAGATGGAGAGTCCGGGAATATACCCTAGTGACAGGAAGACCCACCAACACCCTGAGAACAGATTTGCAAATACGAATTTCATTTCGCCTTTGAAAAATACGTCTTTTTTGAAAAATTGCAAGGGAAAAATAAGTAGTCATTTCGCATTTTCGTATGAGTGGAAGGAATCCATTTCAAGAATGATATTCCTATCCCAAGCCGAAGGGGATTTCAATACTCCTATAGAGGGGTTTGGGTTCCCTTAGGACCTGACTCACCAAGATTCAAGCCTAATGCCGAGGAACTATGAATACCAAGTACGGTGAATATATTGCAATGCATGAATCTTGGCCACGGTTGGGAGGTGATTGGCTCAAGAAAAGCATTACTTTTTTATTTACGCCCACCGGATTGGCTGTGACACTAGGGGAGGGTGGTGTGTGTGTGTGTGTGTGTGTGTGTGTGTGTGTGTGTGTGTGTGTGTGTGTGTGTGTGTGTGTGTGTGTGTGTGTGTGTGTGTGTGTGTGTGTGTGTGTGTGTGTGTGTACAGGTATAACACAGAACAACAACGCACATAATTCTGATAGTGATCGACCATCTAACAGATTCATGTAAAGTGCACCTGGAAAAAACTAAAACACACTCACTCCAAAATGATGATGAACAAGATTGAACGACGCAATAGTCAGGTGTTGGCCATGAGGAAGTACGAGGGACAGTGTGGTGACGAAAAAAACCCCCCACTCATACTCCAAAATCTATGATTATGAGGGTGAGGGGAACATGATGAATATGTAAGGGTGAAGAACATGACAATTACGTGTGAATAGGAAACATGACAACATTGACTAGTCTATTTAGTTTTTTTCGAGGGTTGAAGAAGTAAAGAAAATGATACGAATCAACCTAACCTTAACAATCTTAGGAGAAGTGTTGAGAGATAGTGAGATACAGGAGAGATAGTGAGATACAGGAGAGATGGTGAGATACAGGAGAGATGGTGAGATACAGGAGAGATGGTGAGATACAGGAGAGATGGTGAGATACAGGAGAGATGGTGAGATACAGGAGAGATGGTGAGATACAGGAGAGATGGTGAGATACAGGAGAGATGGTGAGATACAGGAGAGATGGTGAGATACAGGAGAGATGGTGAGATACAGGAGAGATGGTGAGATACAGGAGAGATAGTGAGGAGAGATAGTGAGATACAGGAGAGATAGTGAGATACAGGAGAGATGGTGAGATACAGGAGAGATGGTGAGATACAGGAGAGATAGTGAGATACAGGAGAGATGGTGAGATACAGGAGAGATGGTGAGATACAGGAGAGATGGTGAGATACAGGAGAGAGATGGTGAGAGATACAGGAGAGATAGTGGAGGATACAGGAGAGAGATGATGAGATAGGAGAGATGGTGAGATACAGGAGAGAGATGGTAAGATACAGGAGAGATGGTAAGATGCAGGAGATGGTGAGATACAGGAGAGATGGTGAAGATACAGGAGAGATGGTAAGATACAGGAGATGGTGAGATACAGGAGAGATGGTGAGAGATGCAGGAGATAGTGAGATACAGGAGAGATGGTGAGATTACAGGAGAGATGGTGAGATACAGGAGATGGTGAGATACAGGAGAGATGGTGAGATACAGGAGAGATGGTGAGATACAGGAGAGATGGTGAGATACAGGAGAGATGATGAGATACAGGAGAGATGGTGCGATACAGGAGAGATGGTGAGATACAGGAGAGATAGTGAGATACAAGAGACATAATGAGATACAGGAGAGATAGTGAGATACAAGAGAGATGGTGAGATACAAGAGAGATAGTGAGATACAAAGAGAACCTGAGATACAGGAGAGATAGTGAGATACAAAGAGAAAGTGAGAATTTGAGAAACATGCAGGAGAATACTGATAACAGGGAGAAAGAGGCCATTACATTAAGAGACTTCCTATGTTAACAAGCATTGATAGGACCTGTGGACGATAACACACGATAACACTAAATAAAGGTTATCGTATATGATAACAGATTATGTAACCCCGTGATGAGGTGGTTGATAACGATAAGAAGACAAGATGATACTCAGAGATAATCATCAAGGTGGAAGAATATAAGATGTGAACTTAAGTCTGTATGATTTTGACACGCACACACGCACACACACACACACACACACACACACACACACACGAACCGATCGAATGGATTAATAAAATATTTGAAGGAAAATCAAAATAAAACAGAAACAAAATAATAACGAAACTTCAGTTGTATTTACGTTGTTTATGTTACCTTATGTTATCAGCAATGATAAATTAAATTCATATTCAAAAAACAATAACACTCTACTTTGAATATATAAATGTTGTTTTAAATATTAGCAAAGGATTTTTTTTTTTTTTTTACATTTCATATTTATTCAAGCACCAATTTGACTAAGCAACCAACAAAGGCTCAGTTGGACGAAGGAAAACATCTTAGTCTCGACACACGGCCACGGAAACACATACACCAGAGAGTCGCACCTCCACCAAGAGACAATCCTTCACATACTCGGGTAACCTCAGGAGACAATTACCATAAACTGTGTACTAAAGGTCCCGAGTTGTTCCGGTGGTGGGGAGACGTGTACGGGAGGCTTTAGATGAGGGTACACAGCTAAATCGTAATATAAATCTGTTAAAACGTCAAATGGTAAGTCGTTTAGCTCCTCCATGATATAACTGAACCTCATTTGCTGGTGTAATCTCACAGGTAACAGCCACCGCAGAGAGGGCATTAAAACACCAGCCTCAACAGACCTTGGTGGATATACCTGAACTATATACCATCATCCAGGGTGGGAATATAACATGAAAAACTTACCTATTAAATTAAGCCCGAGGAATAGCACCTCCACTGTGATAAACTTCACCCGACTGCAAGTGTGTGTAAATTCTGACTTCATATAATTTACTATAAACTGGGTGATAAACGAGATGAGACGCCCTCGGTGGGTACAGATGAAGGAGAAGCTACTTGGTGCGTCAGCCGAGTGGTGGTGATGATGATAACACCGGCTGTGTCTGAATGGCTGTCTGTGTAATACCTTCCTCACAACACCAACCAACAATAAATTAAGATGGCTTACAGGTCCTAAGTCATTTGAGCCACAGTTCTAGTGGCTCCTAAGGGTCCAAAGGAGACCCCCCCCCCAATCCTAATGGTTAAGTCAGGTTAAATTGGAATACTCTAGGAAAGAAATCCATTTAATTTAGTACTCGTGAGTCAACCTGCAGTATATAAGCTATTTAATACCCATCAACATATAAAACGATCTTCACTTTTCTCTTTAAAAAAATCATGGTTGAATTTTCTTCCTGTAACAGTTTCATGAGGCGAAGAGAGAGAGTCAGGTGTGTTGTGTTTTAGCTGGCGGTGGAAGGCAGGCAGGCGGGGGTATAAGGCGGTGGAAGGCAGGTGGAGGCATAAGATGATAAAGAGGCGAGGTATCAGGGTAACGCGGACACTAACACCCTCACACAACTTGCAGCTCGCGACCATCTCTCTAACATGATATTACATTTATAGTTGGTAATCCAGGGGAGGAAAATTAATTCAACATGGCAGGATTACGGGAAGTTGTGAGGCGGGAGGCGTCGCGTCAGGGGTCGGAGGAGGAACCACAGGCGCGTAAATCCCCCTCCTGATGAACAAGAAATGAACAATAATCTGCCCCAAGCATGAACTTACACGTAATATACAACCACTAAACTTCCCAGGCTATGAGGGCTTCTCTGAACTCATAGCCTTAGTTGGTTATGTAAATGATCGCAATTTCTAGGCAAGTTATGATCCCGACTGTAAAAGAAACTTACTCTTGATTATTTACAAGTACATAACAGACCCTTCACGCCGTTTCTCTTACGGTTTTGGGTAGAGCGAGTGGCGACGTCTTCCATCCTGCCAGTCACTCCGCCAGACTCCTCCTCAACTCGAAATTTCCACTGTGTACTGATGTAAGCTTACGCCCCTCAGCCATTCATATCTCTTTAAGTGTTGTGAGTTTAAGACACTCAACATCCCCAGTGTTGTGAGGTTAAGACACATAACATCTCCACAATGCTTTGAGTTTAAGACACACGACATTCCCCCAGTGTTGTGAGCTTAGGACACACCTTACCTCTTCAACGTTTTGAACACGAGAAACGCCTCCTTTGTTTTAAGTTTAAGACACGTGAAAGCCATTTAGTGTTGTGACTTTACGACACAACAAACTCCCCCACCCTCCAGTTAACAAACAGCAGTACCCTAAAGTATCAAGGTTAACTTAATCCAGTTTCAACTAAAACTTTATGTAGCGAAAAACTTCCAGCTAACTTTTTTCCGAACGTAAACCAAGACTTACAATATCATCCGGTATTTTGGGGAAATTCTCACTGTAAATCAACTTCATATTATAATTGTCCAAACACATTTCAAAATGACAATGAACATTTAATTATTTGTACATAAATATTTGAAAGATAGTCCTTGTGGCCCGCTAGGAGAAGTTTGGATACAACACACTGACTACTGAGCCATCAGGTTACAAAGACAGTATTGAAACTGGCACTGCACTCGACTGTTTTCACTCACCCAACTGCACAATTAGGTACCCATTCACAGCGAGGTGTACTAGAGTCATCCCGAACATGAACTAGCGACCCTTAGGCAAGAAGGTGAGCAGTGTATCCCCTCATCCACCTCTGCTTTTTTAATATTTACATTTCATAAAAAAAACACACATGGTTACCAAAATTTTCCAATTAATTCATCTCCCAATTTTTTCCCTTCATTTTGCACGATAACTCACTCGAGTATACAAATCACCAGCTTCTGATAGTTAATACTGTTTAAGAGGAAGCCATTACACATTCTGGCAGCCCCCACGCCACTGCTGGGCCACTACTAAGTTTTAATTCATCCCTAATACATCCATTCATCATGATACAAAGTTGGCGCCTCCACAACACACCTCGCCTCCTGAATATCCAAGTCAACCACAAGCTTTTATTTTGCTAAGACGACGAAACCAACATTTACTTTAAGACTATAATTTACTAGTAATAGTTTGGATAGTAATGGCTCATAATACTACTCGGTGAAGTTGTTTTTTAAGAGAGCATTATTTTCTATTCATGAATTCGTTATATTTCTGTCTTTAATGGCGTTGAAAATACTTACTCTGGAATAATTACGGCCTCTAAACCTGTACTAGTACTGATAGTTCCTGAGTATATTGTGATGCCGTGTTGTGTGAAGTATCGGAGGTAACCAAGCTAAGATACTCGGGAAATACCATTGGTTCATCATATCTAAGTGAAAAAAAATTGTACGAATAACAGAGAATGAGGTGAACGTGTTGGAAGGGAAGGGAAGGAAGGGGTTGTGGAACAGGTAATATATCTTAAGAATTTTCCAACATGAAAAATTTTTGACCTCAGTTATGAACAATAAATCAACATTCACGATACTAAGTTGTCATCAATCCAATGGACCAAAAGTTTGACTATTATTAACAAAGAGAATAATTTACTCTACCTGCGTGTGTGTTGTGTGTGTGTGAAAGTTGCTGATACGTAGGCGGTATTGTGTTGTCCGGACAGTGAAGAACACGACTGGTAATATTGGCAAAAGTTAGGTTGTTTATTAGTGAACTATTCGTGTTGTGTTATTGATGACTTTACTACATGGATTAATAGTTTGTACCATGATTATTCTTTTTTATTTTAGTTTCGTCTTTTTTTTTTTCTCGTTAGTTGTCTGTCTGTCTGTCTCTTTCTGTCTGATTATGTATACCTGTCTCTCTCTCTCTTGTTTATTTTCATTTTGATATCACAATATTTCTCAACAACTAGAATGTAACAGAAGATTTTTTTCCCACTTAAGACAGACAAGGACAAACACCTGCAATCCTTTCGGTTGTCGTCCTCAAAATAGCATTGATAATTGGACGTAACAAAATTCCCTATCAAATCTTCAAATATTTCCTCGTATTTAGTTTAATCACAACTACATTATTAATCCGCCATTGACAAGTAAAAAATAAAAAGGCGAACAACAAAGAGGAATTAAATAAGAAGAAAATACAACGAAAACGATAAAAATGTGAACAAAAAGACAAAAAAAATCATAAAAAAAAAACATTTAAGAAATTCCCACAAGAATATCTAAGTTTAAGAGTCATAAGACATTTCCGGAAACACACACAAACACACACACACACACACACACAAGGGAGGCCAGAAAGTAAATGGAAAGCTGTGTAAACATTTAACACTTGAATTTCCTTTCCCAGAGACCAGCCCAGACGCTTCCTGTAGGGGGCGAGCCGCTGACACCACGAAGACTGACTGACTGGTGTGTGTGTGTGTTCCTTCCTCAAACACCCACAAGCCTTCCGTTGTTTCCCCAGAATGTCGCATATTTTCCATAGTCAGTGATATTTAAGTGTGGATACAGAGGAAAATTGAGAAGAATAAGATGATAATGAGGGGAAAATGATGATGATGATGATGATGATGATGATGATGATGATAATGAGGAGGAGGATAGAAAAAAAGAATGAGATGAAAAACAGAATACAATGAGTTATTAACTGACCTCCATTAAAACAGGTGGATGGTGAAGCTGCCTGTTATTCCCCACAATAATCTGAAGGTAAAAAAAAAAATAATCACCATAACATCCAACAATCATCATCCATCGACACCAATCCACATCCAACCAGTCATCCAGCTGCCACATAATTCGACCAATCAAAATAGTGCAATACGACTAAAATATCCCCTTAACCAATCAGAAACTATGTAATTACACCTGAATCTATTGGGATCGATCAGACCCAATCCTGAATCTCACTAAATCTATCCAGACTCTATCTAATCATACCTGTATGTCTCTTAATCTATCAAGATCTATAGGATTAAACCGCAGTTGTTGTTGACAAATTGAACCTATCATCTTCCTGTCTGTCTGTCTGTCTGTCTGTCTGTCTGTCTGTCTGTCTGTCTGTCTGTCTGTCTGTCAATCGGCGTTGGAATCTTCATGAAGGCTAACCAGATTTTAACCCAACACTTAATTGGTTTTGTTCACCTGGATAAAGTTAATTCATATCTAATACACATCATTACCTTTACTAAATGATTTGAAAGGTGTTTATTATGACAGGTACTACATCGTTACCTGTATTTCTTCCCTAACACCTAACCTAACCTAACCTAACCTAGCCTAAAACTAACCTCAAACTGAATCCAATGTTTAACACAATACACCGGGAGTCAAAGGGTTAAATGAAATATGTAATATGTAATACACTCATAAATCATACACCAACACAATACAAGAATACTTTAACTCCTCGCGTATTATCCGAGTATACATTAAAAACTACGCCATAATAAAAATACACCCACACAGTTGCACAAGTATATACATACATACAAACATATACACGTACTGTACATGATAAGAACACAATACTTTCCATAAACTAATTAGTCATAATCAATCACCTGTTCTCTCTCTTTCCACACCTGTTCTGTTTATCTCACCTGAGCTTTGATCATTGATGACGTCTGTATTTACTACTGAATACGCCATTAACGACCTTAATTACTGAAATGCACTATTACATTATACGCATCGTTACATTATACGCATCGATACATTATACGCATCGATACATTATACGCATCGATACATTATACGCATCGATACATTATACCACAGTAATATATTATACGCAGTCATACATTATAACCTCAACAGTGACAGCAGCTTAATGTCCAAGAGAGGAGAGAAGAAGGTCAATTTTCCATGTTTGGTTGTTTATATTATTACACCTGTTTGTACACCTGTCCATACACCTGTTTATACAGTAGGAGACACACTGTTCGAGGGAGTTACCTAGTGAGTGACCTGTTAATGTACTGTGGCCTCTCTCTCTCTCTCTCTCTCTCCATTATCAAAGCCTATCCAAGCAGTCTTCCCCTCCTATCAGATATAAGCTTATCAGAGGTCCGCCACTCAGAACAAGAGGTGCCCCTCCCTTCCTGCTTCGTCAAATAGACAGAGGGAGTGACGCCTAGGTATGGGACATTCCTGTGGGTGGTGTGGGCCGGACACGCCGCTTCCTGTATCGGACATACGCCTTGTCACGTCCATGGTGTGGGTTTTGCGTGTGTATCAACAGCCGCCGCTACAGGTCCGTGTATGGCTTTACTTTAGTGTGTGTGTGTGTGTGTGTGTGTGTGTGTGTGTGTGTGTGTGTGTGTGTGTGTGTGTGTGTGTGTGTGTGTGTGTGTGTGTGTGTGTGTGTGTGTGTGTGTACAACTTAACCATTTATGACTGTAAATACGAACTAACCAGACCTAACTTAATCTTAGCAAACTTAATCTAACGGAACTTAACCAAAGATAACCTAACTTAACCTAACTTAACCTAACCTAACCTACACAGAGTAAAAACCTGTCCGTCATCATTATTTACACTGTCAAACCCTCTTGTCTACAGCGAACACCTGTCTTTCTAAAGTGACCTGTTTATAGCGGTCACTCGTCTCTCGTGACCATTTGTTACATCGAATCCACCTGTCTACAGCAGGCTTATGTCTATTACAACCATCTGCCTACAGCGGCTACCTGCCTCTTGTGACCAGTCGTTTATAGAAGCCACTTGTGTACTTCGAGCACCTGTTTATTGTGGCCACTTCTCTATAGCAGCCACTTCTCTTCTGTGACCCAACGCCAATGACGGTCATCCTTTTATTACGAAAACCTGTTCCCTTTAACCCACCTGTCCATAACGGTCACCCACCTGCTACGACTACCTGTCTAAACAACTCCCCCTTCCACACACTGCCACTAGCGCCCAGGGACAGTTTCCCACAGTGTGCGGCCGTGTACTCCAGGTCTGATAATCTCTGCTTGACATCTAAAGAGCCAAAGTGTGTTTTCCCCGTAATGAAACTCACGCCACGCGAGGCAGGGAATGCCACCCTCCGTGCCACAGAGACATAAGGTCCCGGTCATCTTGGGTGATCACGATTCTGCTTTTAAAAGGGGGATTTTCGACTTATTGGACTGTGAATTGTGGCCTTGTGTGCCTCGTTTAATCATTATTTTTGTCTGGGTCTTGCTGTGAGCGTGAGGATTTTATCTCCTGTGATTGTGTGTAGGTGTTTGTGTGTGTCGGAGGGGGGGGGCATGAATGTGGTGGATACGTGTGTGCGTGTATGTGTGTATGTATATATGTACGTGGGTCAGTCTGGATATATAAGTATGTTTCTCTGTGGATAAAGGTTGAGCTTTACGATAACAACACTGGAAAAGTTCAACGAGAATAACAGGAGAAAAATAATTGGGAGAAAATAGCAAGGGAATAACGAGGAAAAAGGTAAGAGAGAGAGAAGAAGGGGGGAATGACCGAAAAAGTAACAGGAGGAAAAAAAGAGGAATAACAGAGAAAACAGGAGAAAGTAACAGAAAAGAAATGACTAGGGGGAAATAACAGGGGGAAAGTCTGGCTACAATACACATTTTCCTTCTTACTGTGCATGAAGTCACAACTAGATGCAGCAGCTGTCATATACACAAGGCTAATAAGTATATATACATTACACATTCCCACTTCATTATATACATTATTTCACTTACATCATGGCACTTGTAACCTCGTCCCTATGTATAAGGTATAACCAGATTCCTTAATTCACAGACAAAATCTTATCTAACTAACGCAAGCTAACGCAATAGTGGATAGAACAAAGCCTTAGCTCGACCACACCTTTGATATACCATTTAGCCACAGCACCGTGATATCATACCGTTCATATATCGACCTATACACGAGAGATACCATCCAGATATACCGTTTTAATTACAATATACCATGTGGTGTTGTGAGCGGGGTGAGGGGGGTGTAGCATGGGTGGGGAGGGGCAGCAGGTGTGTTAGTCGACAGGTGTGTAAGTCTCATACCTGGCCACAAATGATGATTTTTTTTTCTTCCGTGATCAACATGACCACTAAAGTAATTTATTGCGTCATCCATCTCATTCTCACCAAACGCTATCCACTCATCCACATAGAACGTGTCACCCATCTCATCCACGTAGAATAAGTCAACCATAGACCAAGTAAACCACATCAACAAGATACACTAATACATCTGTGTAAACCTGTAAATATATCTCTCATTATTTACAGTATTTACTTATATTTACTACAATAAATTAACTATCAGTCATCGCGAGGACTCTTAAAAAAATAAAAAATAAATTATACTAAAAAATATAGATCAATTACAAACTTTCAGACAGTTTATTCTCAAAAAAAATCGAGGGACTAAATTCAACTTTTGGTAAAACTTCCGTACAAGGGAGAGTAAAATTGTTGACGTGAACGGCGGAATGCAGAGTAAGCGGATAGGTGGACTGTAGTTGTTTGGGAGAGAGAGAGAGAGAGAGAGAGAGAGAGAGAGAGAGAGAGAGAGAGAGAGAGAATGAAGTCACTGTGTGCAAATTATAACTAGAAATACACACTGAATGAAACGTAATGACTAATCTCTCTCTCTCTCTCTCTCTCTCTCTCTCTAACACACACACACACACACCAAATTCAATCCCAGTATCGCATCGGAATCCATAAATTCAGATCTACTGTGACAAATGTGGGTAATCAATTCACCTCTGGCGCCCAAGGAGGTGAAACACGAGGGTAAATACAAGCTATAGATGTACCGAATATAGGAGGGTGAAGGAGAATCGAATCACCCCCCACCCCCCTCACGAGTCTCCAAGTGGAACCCTGTCCTGTCCCTGTACCGACAAACAATAACTAACCCATAACACAACCCTAACACACTATTAGCTTACCTAGGCGGTCAGCCCGCCCTCTCTTACCTCCTCCTAAACTTCTTTAATTTCCGAACTATAACTTCCTTCCCCCACCTCTAATCTTCCTTCATTCCTCCTTTCTCTACAAAAAAAAAGTGGAACCCCTGGGATGAGGGATTCGATCACTTTATAATCGTCGCCAAGAGGGGCTTCAATGCTGAGTCATTTGAGAGAGAGAGAGAGAGAGAGAGAGAGAGAGAGAGAGAGAGAGAGAGAGAGAGAGAGAGAGAGAGAGAGAGAGTCTACCTGTCTCCACCTGAGTTGTCTCTTATTTGTATCTGTTCAAATGTTTCATATCTCGCCTTTAATTTTTTTCTCTTCTCTCTTTGACTTATTCTTTTATCTCCTGTTCACCTTTTTAGTGATTTTTAACTCTTTTTGTATAGCCGAGAAGGGAATGATAATGAGGCGATTGTGAGAATGAGTAATGATGATGAACGAGGGAGAGAGAGGTGGTGGTGAGAATGGAAATGGAGGCTTTAAAGGTCGGTTATTACAGCTGTAGAAGAGACTGTACCCGCGGTCAAGGGGAGGGAAGGGGGGCGGTCATTTGGGGTCAAAGGTAAGGGGTATAAAGGGATAAGCTGGTACTCAAGACTTAAAGGAATAATAGGGAGGAGGAGGAGACTCATACTCAAGACTTAAGGAATAATGAGAAGACTCGTACTCAAGACTTAAGGAATAATGAGAAGACTCGTACTCAAGACTTAAAACTGGTACTGGAGAATAAGGATGATTAAATTGGTACTCTACGATAAGGGAGATTACGTTAATATTTAGAAGTTAAATATGGATAAGTTAGTACTCAAGTGTTCAAAATAAAGAGTAGCTGACGCTTAAGGGGTAAATAACAAGTACGGGAGATAAGACTATGAAAAAGGTACCGCTTAAGGGACAACTCCGGGGGGAAACCACACAAAAAAAAATAATAAAAAATCATAGAAAGTTATTTTTTATATATTTTTTTTTAGGTACTAACAATATTACTGTTTAAATGGGACTGGAGGATGACCTTTAAAAGTTAATGTCAAGGCAGAAGTTTAGAATAATTACATTTACCTTATAATTATATTTAATTGGTTGTTACATTAAGGATAAGGTCAGGTAAGAGAACCACCAGCTGTTACTCCACCATGAGTGTGTATATATGTATATATATATGTACACATATATATGTGTATATATGTATAGGTATGTGTATTTGTATATATAAATAAATACAAAAAACAATAATAATAAAAAAAATAATAAATAAATAAAAAAATAAAAATAATAAATAATAAAATAAATAAATATTGAAGTGATAACAGTGGTAACATTATGAGGTGTTCTTGTTACCACCATGCTATTGTACTATTCCAGATGATACTAAATGTTACATAATACTTCCTTGAGATAAATGTATAGTATATATCAGGTACCTCAAAGAGAGCTCAGGTTCTCAACTGGCTCAGCCATGTTAATATTGTTATTATTATCCACTCTGTATCAATACAACAATACAACAATTCAATTCATGAGGGAGACAAATCAGCTGATACACCAAAACGAATGACGTCATCAGCTGGGAATAAATCAATTGGAACAGATGGATTACCAAACACAGAACATCCGGTTTATATACCAGCACTAAGAGTGTTATTCACTAATACATCATACAACCTGGGTATTTGTCGCTCGGGGGGATTACAGCGCATGTATTCATATCATGTAAATCCTTTGGCAGTAGTACACGACACGTATATAAATCCACACACGTATATAAAATTCACATATAAAGTAGACGGATTTCATGATTTGGAAACATGTTATACATCAAAGTCTTCTGGTAAGTAAACATAAGCGCTGGAACAGGAGAAGGAGGAAGAAGGAAGAGGAGGGGGAGAACGGAGGAGGAGGAGAAAGGATAAAGTGGGGAGGAGGAAGAGGAGAAAGCAAGGGAATGGATACACCTGTATGCATGTGTACGAGAATAGCGACTCTGACACACACACACACACACACACACACACACACACACACACACACACACACACACACACACACCTGTACCAGGGCCACCTTACTGAATACCTGGAGTCTGCTGATTGGTTCTACAGGTCTATAGATAGATCACTGACACCATTATATAGTGTCCATAACAACCTGTGTGTGTGTGTGTGTGTGTGTTTTACCTTAATGGCTTCGTGTTCAAAACGAAATAAATATAACATTGCTCTGACATTATACAAAAAATTACAGCGTTTTTCTTATAATAACGCACAAAATTACAACAATGATGACGCATTAACCTTCACAACACGTAATATTTCTCAAATTCCACAACAACACTGTGTACTGTGGCATTCTATCGTGGTGTAGTTAGCTGCAGGAGACCACATATTGTGTATTGGTAACATGATATATAACACATACTTCAGGTTACTATAGATGATGTAGAGTCAGTCCCCTTCACTAGTACGTTTACAGGGGCTCGTCAGGTTTAGTGACCTGTCATATCAAGTGATAGGCAAAGAATATTTTCCAAAACTATTATTTTTGTCGTGTGGACTGACAAACATGGGTGTCATTATGTAGTGAACATTACAAGGGAGGGGGAGGGGGAGGGGGAGGGACACAACACAGCCAGCACCACCTCCTCCTCCCCTATAGAAGAACGTCGAGATGAATCTTCTTTATAACAAGAATTCTCCCGTTCGAGTCTTTGAGGTAATCTTTTAGCGTCAACAAGATTGGGAGAGAAATATAAAATCACCTTTTAATGTTTACTAGAATACCATACATATTAACAACCTGCTTTATTAATTAAATATGAAAGTTCAATAATCAAAATCATGGAGCACTAAGGGTGATGGAAACTGACAGAGGGACCAGATGGTTCTTTTGTGTGATATATGACATCGCTGAAGCACGACAATCAGTTCCAGGTGCTGCTCGACCACACGTGAGGACGACCCAGCAGAGTACACAAAGGAACTGATACAGCATAAAAAGAAGCATTAATTCGTGTCGATATTTACACAGTGCCGGTCATATGACAGTAAACATGCCACAAGGTCATGTTAAGGTGAGGCTCAGTAACAGCCACGCTCTCCCGCCCCTTGTGTCAACACTGACCCATGATGGTGCAGTTACACCTCCGGGCGTGTTACCTCCACCTCCACACACTCACTTCTATGTGCCTTCCTCTCCACGTAAACACGGTTGTCTCTGATTACTTACACCTGTCCTGTACAGACACACACACACACAAAGAGGGCCAGATCCAGACATCAAATTTGACCGATGCAATCTTTAAGTTGCGGCTAGACCAGATGTCAAATACCACTATGAAATTGTACCCCTCATTCAGCAACGCCATAGTTTTAATAAATAATTTATTAATATTTACCTGGAAAAATGTATGTTTAGCCAGATATTTCAGCCTATATGTATTAATAATCTAAGACGAAGAAGGACTGTATATACTTCTACTTTTATTGATTGACGCAATACTGTTTATACAAAATACTGTATAGCTTTGTACACTATTGTATACAAACATACACTGACACAACCACCACCACACAGTTTAACGCAAGGGGTGTTGGTGGGAAGGAGAGGCCGAACCCCCAGATTCATTATGAGTCGTCAGGTAATTGTTGTCATTGTTAGGTAGAGAGACGGAGGCTAATATATATGCTGGGAACTTCGTCAACCAGGAACCGCGTTGGGAAGAGGGGATAACTCGGGGTGCTGACGGCCGGGAAGTCGAGTTCTGTCTCCTCTGGCTCATAAAATTCCTTTTTGTTTTATAACTTTTATCAACAAAATTCAGGTGCTATAAATTTTTAGTTCACTATGCGATAAATTCCTTAACATAGCTACACTGTTCCTATGTATTCCTGTAAAGTGGAGTGAATAATGTCTGTTCTATAGCGTACAGTGTAAGCTGACCAGTTACTTTGTCCATGGAACCAAAACTTCAGTTATCAAAAGGACCATAATGGAACTAAGCAATTAAGAGGCGTTGTTAGGCTATCATTACTTTAATCGACTTATTGTTTACCACTGTTTGTACACACACACACACACACACACACACACACACACACACACACACACAAACACACACACACACACCAGAAGAAATCTCCATATAAAATGATTTTCCACCCAACAAGTTACAGCAGTATTCATTAACATCATCTTACCCGGTACAGCAGATTACAGGGGAAGGTCATCACCCCTCCTTACTCCCCCAGTACACCAGTAACAACAAGACTTCCCAGTACGGTACAATGGGTTACCGGATGACCCCAGTACATCTGACACAAGGGAATTTCTTTCATGTTGCTACCTGGTTACCCTCCATCCTACCCTCCCCACCCACCTACCCTACTCTCCTTCCCCCTTCCCTCCACTCCCTATCTCACGCCCATGTCCCTCTCTCACCATATTCCCTACTACCTCCTTTCATTCTCCCATCGTAGATAGATAGATAGTTGTTATGAGTGATTTAATACGGTTAGGTGTATTATTCCTCTCTCTCTCTCTCTCTCTCTCTCTCTCTCTCTCTCTCTCTCTCTCGTCTTTTTTCTCATTTCTCCTCCTTTACCTCGCATTTTCTCATATTCCTTCCTCCTCCCTCACCATCTCATTTTCTTCTTCCTTCTCCCTCTATATTTTATCTCACCACTCTCTCTCATTCTCTCTTCTCTCTCTCTTATCCACCTATCCTACCCCCTTTTTATCACTCTTTCTCAACATTCCTCCATCACCTCCCACTTTCCCCACCCAAATCTCTCTCATCTCATCCTCTCCCTCCCCCTCACATTACCCCCCTCCCCTCACATTACCCCTCCTCCCTCCTCAATGGGCACAGGGCCAGGCCATACATCAACACTGCTGTCCCCGAGTTTCTATGAGAGACGAAGAACCCATTATAAGACGCTACCGAGACTCCTGCCTCCCTTGATGGGTCGTCTCTCCCCCTAGTGGGTTCTGTCTCTCCTCTAGTGGGTTCTGTCTCTCCTCTAGTGGGTTCTGTCTCTCCTCTAGTGGGTTCTGTCTCTCCTCTAGTGGGTTCTGTCTCTCCCCTAGTGGGTTCTGTCTCTCTCTCTAGTGGGTTCTGTCTCTCCTCTAGTGGGTTCTGTCTCTCCTAGTGGTTCTGTCTCTAGTGGGTTCTGTCTCTCCTCTAGTGGGTTCTGTCTCTCCCCGTGGTTCTGAGTGGGTTCTGTCTCTAGTGGGTTCTGTCTCTCCTCCTAGTGGGTTCTGTCTCTAGTGGGTTCTGTCTCTAGTGGGTTCTGTCTCTAGTGGGTTCTGTCTCTCTAGTGGGTTCTGTCTCTAGTGGGTTCTGTCTCTCCTCTAGTGGGTTCTGTCTCTCCTCTAGTGGGTTCTGTCTCTAGTGGGTTCTGTCTCTAGTGGGTTCTGTCTACTGTACGTGTGTTGACCCCTGTACATTCCCCCTCGTGAATTTACAGCAACAACAAAAAATACATTGCTAGATAGATGACGGATCCATGTCGTGGTTACTAATGCACGATACAACGACGAGAAGGAAGAGGGAGAAGACGAGAAGGAAGAGGGAGAAGACGAGAAGGAAGAGGGAGAAGAAGAGGAGGAGGAGGAGGAGGAGGAGGAGGAGGAGGAGGAGGAGACAGCTAGGGAGGCTTCCTTAATAGAACGAGAATGGATAATGGACAGATTAGATGCAAAGGAGAGAATTAATGTGATGGAAGGAGATGAATGCAAGGGTAAGTGATGGAGGGAAGGAGGGAAGGAGTGAGGGAGGGAAGAGAAGTTGTTTTTATTTGCCTACATCAAGAATACCACACGGTTAATGTCGAAATAATACCACGAACCGCGATTATAAAGCATTTTCGTAAAAAAAGTAGAAGATTCGTGCTTAAACTAAACTTAAACCTGAATAAACCTAAACAATTTATTCTAGTGGTACTTTTGGTTTGGGTTTGGTTCGCTTACGTCATCTGGGAAAAATAAAACAGATAAATAGACGAGTGAATAGGTCGGTGTTCGTGGTACTTTCTCAACAGCGTACCATACTGCCGTCATCTTTGTTGACATCGATAAATATACAAGATAAAGGTAGTGGATGAGATAGACCTGATAATGATATGACAGATCAATATTGGGTCAGAGAGGAAGAAATGATAAGCCGTATGAGACGAGATGATCTTTGGTTGATTTCTGCGATCTTGAGCTTGAATAATTAGTTAGGTTAGGTTAGGTTTTTTAAATATACAGTAAAAGAAAAAAATCACAGAAAACGGAAGAACAGACGATAGACATAAACAACAACAAAAATGAGAGAGAGAGAGAGAGAGAGAGAGAGGGGGGGGGTGTTGTTGTGTGATGGATGAGGCTGAGGTTGACCAAGATGGTAAGATGCTTCTGGGGAGATGATGAAGTTCCTGGGAGGCGGAAGGAACATTTTGGAGGAACAGATGAACGATGATGATAATGATGATGATGATGATGATGATGATGATGATGATGAGAGAGATAAGGAGATTACCGGTACAACGGGATAGGTAGTTATGGGTGACCTTGTATAGTGGTAGGGGGAATAAATGAGCAAAATACATACATACACACACACACACACACACTCACACACACACACACACACATGTAAACATCCCCATCCTCATAAACGAACACAAGAACAACGGAACCTGAAGTAATGTACTGAACCATTCAAGTCGCCTCTGTTTACACCCTGCGTTACTTATCACCTGAAAAACAATACATCAAAACACTTCAACAAAAACTGAACACAAAACATTTGATATCTCCCCTGAACCGGAAATTACACCTGTAACTATTAAGAGGACTGATGATTACACCTTTACCTTACTACCCCGTTTACCTGATCAACTGACAGGTGCAAATCCATTCACTGGAAAAATTCGCACAGACCTTAAAATGCAATAGTTATAAATTGTATCTGTAAATTCGCTTAAGTTATTCAGTATGTTGTTGATCATAAGCTATACGTGATACCGTTGTTCACAGTTCATTTAGTTTAGTGTTAGTAGAATATAAATAAATGTTTAGTGATATGTGAGAATAGAAGCGAAGTGGTCAGTAAGGTTTATGGTCTGAAATTAGTATGAGTCAACAACAACAACAAAAATAATATATGAATGATGTTATTGTCTACCTTTCCTTTTCACTGTCTGACTCTTCCTTTTCACACACTGTTTATCTATCTGTTTATCTGTCTTCCTTAATCCCTGTGTTTCTTCTGTCTATCATTTGCTTTCTCTATGTTTACCTATCTGTCTGCCTGTCAGTCTGGTGTCTCTTAATCTTTCCATCATGTGGCTGGAGGCTGTGAGGACGGGTCAGATAGCCGAGACCGTCAAGGGAGGATGATCATTATTTCCCCTGTAGAGACGGAAGATTAAAACATATGACTTATCACTCGTCGTAAACCTCCCTTAAACACTTGCCTCCTCAGCAGATTTTTTCGTCTTCGTCTCTATAGCTCTGAGACACACACCTATTTAGACTGATTTATAAAACCATAACTTTTCTTAATCGAGTTCTTATATACAGTGAGTTAAAGATCTCTTAACTCTATTTTTTTTTAATAGGTTAGAATCGTGTATATAACTTTTGGACCAGAAAGATAATTTATTCTAAAGGTCGGGGGTCACGTTGAAATACACCCCCCCCCCCCGCACCCCTAAACAAATAAAACCAATCATGTTAAAATAAACCAATATTGTTTATTCTCTCTAAAACTTGGGTCCCGTGGAGTTAAACCCTCTATAGATGTTTATTCTTAAGGCCGGAGTCGCACGTCGAACTGTTTCACTCTTGGTCGGTCACAAGCAACAAGACGAGAGGAGGACATTTGTGGACACTTAACCTGTCCTCTGGGTAGAATGGACCATCGCAATGCCTCCAGCTGACTCACGACCCCCCCCCCCGCCCCGAAAAAAACCCTCCCTTAAACATGGATTAATCCTTCTCTTTCTCCCTAAAATAATGAGTTATCCTAACCTATGCACCTGTGACCGTCAAGGTGTTAATTAGGATAAGGTCAGGACACCTACTAGTTCCTAAGCCCCAGAAATTGTGTTCCAGTCACCGATACCTCCCCCCTTATGCCTCCCTCCTTCCCTCTAGCAACCATTTGGTATCGGATCCGATGGCTATCTCCCGCTGGTGGTATCCTATAATGAGATCCGACCCGCTATACGACATTCCTGATGCTTTGTTGTGTCCACCCTCCACATATTTCCCCCCTGGAGAAGCCCAAGTATTTGTAAGACAATAATTGGCATACGCACTGGTGTTTCTTCCCTACCTAGCTGGTACCTGAGGGAAGGGGGAGGTGATGAAGGAGTGGGGAAAGGTGAGAGTGGGGGTAGGAGTACAGGGGAAAGGTGAGAGTGGAGAAAGGGAATAGTAAGGAGAGGAGAGAATGAGGAGAAGGGAAGGAGAGAGGAGAGATAGGAGACAAAGAAACCCGCGGTTATGATAAACAGTGAACTAACTCTCTTGTGAAGTGTGAGAGAGATGTGTACAGGTAATCGAACCTTGTGTTCACATGTGTATGAAGAAAATTGTACACGTAGACGTGTGTGTGTGTGTGTGTGTGTGTGTGTGTGTGTGTGTGTGTGCGCGCATGCATAAACATGTGTACCTGTATTTGTGTGTAACTGTGTGTGTGTATGTTTGTATATGTATATCTATGTGTATCGGTATGGATGTATACAGTATACAGGTATTTATGTATGTTTATGTGCATGGACTGATGTATATAAGAGTATTTGTATAGACATATACTATGTGTATGTTTACATGTATGTTTGCGTATGTATATGTGTGTGTCTGCATTTAGATGTAGTTTTCATGTTAGATATATCTTGACCACGAAAAACAGAAGCACTTTAAATTATTGTATATTACATTCATCAAGATATTATCTAATAGTCGCCACTCCATCTGTATTAAAAACTAAACACACTTAAATTATGACACTTTCACTACAGCTTCACCGTCAGGGTTAAGTGGGATGTAAATACAGAATGCCAGACTTGCTTTATAGGTGACCAAAGCCTAAGAGGCTCCAAATCTTGCCCAGGGCTCGAGAACCCTTGAGCCAACACTGTATTATCAACATCATTATTAATATATATATGAGACATTGATAACTAAACTATACACCATCATAAAATACATTGTGATAAAACGAATACAACTAATATTTCAAGACGAGTTAAAAAGTTTGTATAGAATAAAAGTTTAAATGTACCGTATATAGTTTATCAATCATATATATCTTAATAGAACAACCGGCTACTGTGGATGAACAATAACATGTATAAAATATATTCTCAAAACACAAACAAACAAACACGTTCCTAGCCTAGACCTCCACCACCACCGAGTGACCTGACAGCGACACGTCATAAACCCAACCAACGAATACCCAGATAAAACAACCAATCCGTGTAATCTTCTCACCCAACCAAAATTAGGATTTATAAATCAAGCCAACCAATCAGAGTGGACTATTTCGCTGACAGGACGCGGCTACCAATGAATACTATCAAATTGCCACTGAGTTGTGATTGTAGTGAGATAAGTGGGTGTAGTGGAGGACTACTGACTTACACCAGGACCATTGAGGGACTGGTTCTAACACCCCCCCCCCCTCGCCTCTCCTCAGTGATAAATCTTAAAACAAAATGTCTTAACAGTGTCAGGTGGTAAGTGACTCCCTGACACCTTCGTTGGTTACCTGGTCTGTTTATTATTATTATTATTATTATTATTATTATTATTATTATTATCAATTGTATTCTTTTGTTGTCATATTCTCCACTAATTTATATTTTCCTTGACCTTCAACTTTATTTTAATTTCCAGTTGTACCTCAAACACTTAACATTGCTTTACCTTTACCATATTTACTCCCTGCCAGCTGTGTCGTGTTAACTCCTTCCTCATCAACAGTTGTATAAATAAATACCTTAAGCCTTAACGGGAAACACTCAACTATAAATGCGGTTATTAAATGAGATCTACACTCACAAACACGACCCGGCATTAATATTCACGTTTATTAATATGATACATCCAAGACTAATGGAGTAGTCTCTCTTTAGTAACTTATCTGCCTCAACTAACACCTGAGTCTAATAATATTTGCTTAAACAAACATATAAATTTATTAGGAATTTCATTCACTTATATCTGTATTGTTTAAAAATTTGCATTGATCAAAAAAATCTACATTCTTTCATGTCCGCATTCACAACATCGACACACACACACACACACACACACACACACACACACACACACACACACACACACAGTCTCTCTCCTACTACCGACAATCAGTTACGCTAGGACTCATTTACATTTGCATACGCTTACTCCTGCATTCTATTGCATTTACAGTGAGGCGAAGAAGCAGCAGCAGCCAACTTAGTTATTCGAGGAGGACTGGGAGAGGTGAGGTAAGCAGTGGTGACTCCCAGGGGCCCGCCGCACTCACCAGGGTCAAACGGGGGAAGATTCTTGAAAGTGAAATATCTTTTGTACTGGTGACTTGAGTGGGGAGGAGGAGGAGAGGGTGTAGGAGTGAATGAGAGAGAGGGACGAAGAGGAGTAGGAGATAGGGGTACACGTCTCTCTGGTGCTGGTAACACTGTCTGGTATTTCTTCAATATTTGACCAAGTTTCTTAAGGTACACGGTTTTTACTATAACAGGTGGGTTATAAGTACACCTATAATGTGTTGTTTAATTAAGGTGACAGGTTTGGACACACACACACACACACACACACACACACACACACACACACACACACACACACACACACACACAATCAAACAAACAAACATACACACAAACATTGAAACACGCAGTCAGACACACACACACACACACACAAACACACAAACACACAAAAACAAAGAAAGGTAAAACAAGATGAGAGACAATAATCCAGGTTTTCTTGTCAGAGACGAACGTAACAAGATCTTACACGGAGCCGATATTGTATTGTGACGGAGCGAGACGGTACAAGGTGGGGAAGGACGGTACAAGGCGAGGAGGAACGGTACAAGGTGGGGAAGGACGGTACAAGGTGGTAAGGGACGACGGTACAAGCTGGGGAGGAACGGTAAAGGCGGTGAAGGACGGTACAAGGTGGTAGTGTACGGTTAGCTGGGGAGGAACGGTACAAGGTGGTGAGGGACGACGGTACAAGGCGAGGAGGAACGGTACAAGGTGGTGAGGAACGGTACAAGGCGAGGAGGAACGGTACAAGGCGGTGTAGCGCGGAACAATACCATAAAGGAACGGCACTCCAGTGACTAACCACGCCTAAAAAAATGTCACCTAATGGCTAATGACCCTCCGAGAGAGAGAGAGAGAGAGAGAGAGAGAGAGAGAGAGAGAGAGAGAGAGAGTGTTTGTTTCTTCCTCTTCCCCAGCATCTCCTCTTACCCCAGTTCCTCCTCCTCTTTCCTACCCTCTCCTCTTCTTTCCCACCCCTCCTCTTCTTTCCCACCCCTTCCTCTTCGTTCCCACCCCCCCTCCTCTTCTTTCCCATTCCCTCCACTCCTTTCCCACTCCCTCCTCTTCCTTCACGGTATCATAGCGCCTCTCCCTTCCTTCATCCTACTCTTTGCCTCTTTCATTAGCCTCGGGTTGAGGGGCGAATGGATTATTGATTTTAAGGAGAGAGAGATTCTTCCATCTGATTAATTTGTAAACAAAAAAATCAATAAACAAAGTAAATACAAGACAATTCAATAAAGAAACGTAAAAAAATCTATATATTAACCTCAGTAACCAAATTAACTTGTATACAACATAATACAGTAATACAATAATATACAGTATGTACATAAATAGCATATAAGTTCTTCAAGTAAATACAATGCAACAGTAAGACAAAATTTATATCACGAAGATTAAGAAGTTTCGCTTATATCACCTGATAATTAAACACCCTAATGCTAACCTAACCTAATCCCACCTAACTAAACCTAACCTAAGTAAACCTAACTTAACCTAATCTAACTTGACCTACACCTAGATAAATGTAATGGCATGAGTCAGTAGTTAGCACGGGGACAAGTGAGGTCAACAGGGTAGGAGGGGTCAAGTAACAGGTGTACACGTATTGCCAGGAAGAGTCAGTAATTGACCTCTTCTTATATCACCGTCATTATCATCCAACTCCTTCGTCCATTCTTTACCTTCCCCTCCCCCCCCTCCCATTTTAAACCTCTCCGTTTTCCTTCCTCCATAACCACATCCTCTCCCGCTCCCTCCCACGCTCCCCCCCTCCTACTTTCTTCCTTCCTTCATAACCCCATCCACTCTTCTCCTCCCTACCCGCCTTCACTCTCCCTTTTAAACCACTCCTTCTTCCCCTCCTCCACAACCACCCACCTCCCTTCCCCCTGGCTCCTTTCCCTTATCCCCCGGCTTCCTTCCCTCATCCCCCCGGCTCTCTTCCACTTCCTCCCTGGCTCCCTCCCCTGTGGCTCCCTTCCCCTCATCCCCCTGGCTCTCTCCCCTTCCTCCCTGGCTCCCTTTCCTCACCACCCCTCCTCCTCTTCCTTCCCCTCCAGCAGAGGTCAGAGTCTCACGGAAGAGAAGGAGTGATAAGCATCCTATATGTGAGGAAGCCATTAACAGTCTTAGGTCTTCGATAAGGAGATATCCTGTCTCCTTAATGAGGGTGTCGTTAAGGCGGTGGGAGGGGGCGGGGGGAGGGAGGGGGGTATTAGATGGAAGGTGTAATCAATAATAATAATAAAAATCCACACGTCCCCATCCTCCACTATCCATCCTTCATCCATATATATCCATTTTTTATCCATATCCATCAGAAACACACACACACACACACACACACACACACACACACACACGTCCCATCCTCTGGCTCAGGTGAATCACAGGTACAATTTGCGTAATTAGCAGGAGTCCAAGTTTCCACTCGGTGCAAGTAATTCGTATGTTAGAAAGTTTGGCCTAGAGTCGAGACCAGGGTGATTCTTGCTGCTAAGTTGTGCCAAGTTCCTGTGGGATTACTTAGTTAACTTAGGGTAGAAATTGGGGTTGATTAGACCAAATGTGAGGTGAGGTAGCCTGATGCATAGGAGAGAGAGAGAGAGAGAGAGAGAGAGAGAGAGAGAGAGAGAGGAATAATGAGGGGGCGTGGAGATGACGAAAGGTGTAAAAGATAGACAGGAGTGAAGCAGTGAGAGAAATAATGAGGGAGAGAGAGAGAGAAAAATAGAATGTAGGAGAAAGGAGAACGTTGATGAGGAATGCAGTCCGGAAAAATGAGGAAGACGGAGAATGAAGCTGGTAAGAAGAAGAAGGAGGAGGAGGAGGAGGAGGAGAAGGAGAAAAGATAAGGAAAAAAGTAAAGGGATGGGGAAGGAGGTAAATGAAAAAGAGCAAGAATGATATAATTCACGAAGGAAGGAGAATGGAGAAGTGGAAGAGGAGTGTAAGAAGGAATAGTGACAAAGGAGATGGAGGAGGAGGAGGAGGAGGAGGGGTATAGGAAGAAGGAGGAGAGGGAGAAGAGAGTGAGGTTTATTCAGGTTAGGTTAGGTTATCCTCTTTCCCTCTTCTCTCCCTTATTCAATCTCTTCCCTTTCTTATCTCTCTCTCTCTCTTCCCCTTCGTCCCCTGTCTCCCGAGGGAACACGGGAACACAGAAATAAAAGGCAGAACTCCGCAGAAGCAGCCAAGTATTAATAAGGTCTGCCCAGTCTCTCTCTCTCTCTCTCTCTCTCTCTCTCGTACCACTGAAACTCTACCTGCCATAAAATTTCCCCAAATTCCACACATCACCAAAATCCAGGTTTCTTTTTATATCAAATTCTTTATACGAAATTCCATCAAGCTTTTCCAAAATTCCACTCGGCAAAATCAGCTTAAAATCAGCTTTAAAGGCTATCACTCTCAGATCAATTTATTTAATCAGTATTTTACCTTATTGTATTCTAGTATGTTTCTATATATTTATTTATTTTCAGTTGGTTTTATTTTCATTTTTATAAGTTATGTTTTTAAGTAACGCACAGCCGCTAATAGACGTCTAACTCTGCCTACGCTTGATACCACCTGACCTAACTCTACGTAACCTAACTTAACCTAACCTAACCTAACTTAACCAAATACTAGAAGAAATAAAATATCAAATCCCTGTTAAAAGTATTCATGTATTGAA